>NW_012150508.1:1123199-1141850 GCF_000956105.1 Propithecus coquereli | reverse complement strand
AGGCCTGTTAGACCTGTTTTGCTTATACTCTTGACTTGAGCTTGTTTGCAGGCACAGAGATAGAAGCAAATTTCCATTCCTTCATATGCATTAAGCAATTCCTGGTCGTTGTCTGACTTCTCCTTTTCCACAGAAAGAAAAAATAATGCCCAGTTAAGCCTGTGTAACATCACTCTTTTCCAGAAGGCCAGTTTTTGTTATGATGGCTGAGAATGTACAATGTGTTTACAGCACATTTGTATCCACGTGTGCAGAGTTCTGTGTTAATCCAGATCTCATACTTCCTAAAGACGTGGTTTATGTCTTCTTTGCTCATCCGGGCAGTATATGGAATGGTGGAAGGAACACAAGCTTTGCTGTCAGGCATTGCTGAGTTCCAAACACAGCTCTGCCTCTTGCTAGCTTTGTGAACTTAGGCACGTAATTGAACTTTGATGAGCCCATCTAAGGACATTCACCCTATGGATGTTCAGTAAAGGCAAAGATGGGTTCTTTTTTTTCTGTTTCTTTGTCTCCTACAGAAGCCAGTACAGTGTGATATAGGCAGCAGTTGCTCAGGTGACATATTTAAAGGGAATAAATATTTGTGATGATAATAATATTGCTACTTATTCAATCCATCATTCTGTACTCTTCCTGTTAGGCAACAGGAAAGGGCCAAGACTACCTCTGGGTTCAGCAGATGTTCTGTAAAGGGCAAGATAGTAGAACATTTTGGTTCTGCGGGCCAGACAGCCTCTGTTGCAACTACTTGATTCAACCATTGTAGTATGAAAACAGCCACAGAAATATAGAAAGGAATGGGAATGGTTGTGTTCTAATAAAACTATAGGAACAGACAGCAGGCTGGATTTGGCCTGTGGGCCGGTTTGCCAGCCTCTGCTTTAGATGGACTATACAGTGGTCTTGCAGATATTAATAGTGCTTTGGCTTTATGACAGCATGACTCAAGTGTTGTCTGTGGACAGTACCCAGACTTTTTACTACCACTCTGCAACGAGACAAGGAGCTGCACCAAAATAAACCAACTACGTTACTCAGCAGATTGTTTTACTTCAGCTGACATTTTTGTTTTGTTTTATGAGGCAAGACTTTGTCAATGAAAGACGTAATTGATTTACATTCTGGTACAAGCTCCTTATCTATCACAGACCACTAGTAACAGCAGACAAGCACCCTGAGTTGCAGTACTCTGTTATTTCCCAGGAAACTCTGGCTGCATTCTTTGTGATCACAAAAACCAAGAATGGAAGCTCAAACCCTAATACTCCCTTCTTGCCATTTTCCGTTCTTCTCCCAGGATGTGCCCCTGATTAGCCTGGCCAACATCTTGCACAATGCCAAGCTCTGGAACGACGCCGTCATAGTAGCCACCATGGCAGTAGAGATTGCGCCACACTTTGCTGTGAACCACTTCACGCTGGGCAACGTCTACGTGGCCATGGTGAGGGCTGGAGGTGTGAGCAGAACATACTGATCCTGCTGTGGCACATCTTTGATTTCAGAATTTCTTTGAATATGTCACTGTCCTCCAGTGTTCTACCTAAAGTTGCTAGCTCCACCAAGGGTGTGTTTTATAGATAAGAGGCTTGGGAGGGTTTTTTTAAAATAATACATGAAATTCATCTAAGTATTTGCAGCTCTGTAGTTCCTCACCTTGAGTTTAACACTAATAGTAGAATCAGATTTACCTACCATTTCCTGGAGACACCACCTGTTCCAAAAAACCTCTCCTAACACTCCATATAGACACGGTTGAATGTCTTGCTGTCTTGTTTCCAGGTTGGATTAGGTACCTGTCACTGCACTCATGACACCCTGCGCATATTTCTCTTGCTGTATTTGCACCTTGATTTGTAATTTTTTGTTTAAGTGTTTGTCTCTCCCTCTAGACTACAAGCTCCTCAGCAATAAGATTCCTCTTTATTTTCCTATTCCCAGCACATCGCAGTGTTTGGCACACAGTAGGTGCTCAGCAAGTAGTTAACAAATGATGAAATTCCACTAGTTTCATGAGATACCATATACAGAGAAAATGGCAAAGTCATCATCCATATCCCTTATTCTGATCCGAAACAAAGACCAGTTTCAGAACTGAAAATCCCAGGGATACCCCTAAAAGCTGTCATCATCGATTTTAACATGAGCATCATGCCTTTCGCTTTCACCTAAAGCATGGTGTCACACATGGGCTAGTCCCAGGATGCTCTCAATAACAGCTAATAGAGCGAGCAGTCCTGGGCTGCAAGCTTTATGCATTATCCTTGACTTCAGAGGCAGGAAGTATAATTTTGCCAGGTAGATATTGCTGAATGTGCAGATTTCCCTCTCTGCTTCTTAAGATTGAAGAATCTGGTTTTGCCCTCAATAAATGTGAAATTTGCTACTGTGAATGGGAAGTTGTGTGTTTGGGCTCTTCTTTGAGAGTATTAGTCTTAAGAAAAAGAATAACATCTTCAATATGGCAGCGATCATTTCCCAAGCCCTGTTAGTATTTTTAAAAGAGAGAATAAAAATCTATTCAGAATTTGTAAGTCACATAAATACCTGACTGTACTTCCATCTTTCCCTACAGTAGAAAATTTAGACAGATGCATACTGAGCATTTGCCAGGCATGGTTCTAGAGGTTTCCGTGAGGATTAAATGGAAGGATTTCATAAAGCACCCAGCACAGTGCCTGGCACATTTCAGGTACTCAGTAACATTAGTTCTTATTACTACCACGACCATTCCTGCCACTGGGTTTGTAAAAGCTGATCTATGTCTTTTTGGTTGTTGGGCTTCTTTGCGATGTTGTACCTTGGGGATGGAAGTGGCTGTCTCCTCCCAGAGGAGCCTCAGAGTTTTCCAAAGAGACTTAGATCCATTGAGAAAATGCTGCAGGATTGTCACTAGCGCAGAGGTGCTTTTCAAGAAAAAAGAGGTCACAGTATATACGTAGTCTGGCGGTGCCATCCCTCTCACTTTTGTCTCTGCCCCTCACAGGAAGAATTTGAAAAAGCACTGGTGTGGTATGAATCAACACTGAAGCTGCAGCCTGAGTTTGTCCCAGCCAAGAACCGAATCCAGACCATCCAATGTCACTTAATGCTGAAGAAGGGGCGGCGTTCTCCTTAGTGTACTTCTTCCTCTCTTTCTCTTTACTCATGCTCTTAAAAAAAAGAATAAGAAAAGAAACCAATCATTGTCAGTATCTACTTTTAATGATGTGTTTGAAAATAACCGAGTAAGACTTATAACAGGACTTTTACATATGTGGGAATTGGTTTGTTTATGTTTTTTAAGTTCCTTCTTTCCCCCAACCAACCTCAAAAGAGACATCTTCAGAAACAAATTTCTTAAAAGGAAAATGCAGCTTAAAGATATTATGTAAATACTGAGCCAAGACTTTTCTGGAGCTGTGCTCTGTTTCCAAAACCTCGATGCCTTTAGGGCTTTTCTCAGTGGTCCAGCCGGCCTCCTCTTTGGAGGAGAACGAAACCACCTTGCACATTCTCAGCTTCCTGTCGTAGCCTCTGTTGTCAATGGAAATGCAAAAGCCCATTTGGTGCCAGTCAGTGAGAAGCAATGTTCTGCACTCTCGCCGTTAGATCTCCGTGCTGTCCCCAGTCTTGTCCGTTCCATGCTGCTATGTTACAAACTCTCAGAGGTAGTTTGCAGGGGAAAAAGGGGGAATGATTTTACAAACAAAATATTTACAACAACAAAACTCTTAGGATCACCTGACCTTTGTAATGTTATTTATGTTGGGGAGGGAGGGGGGCTGAGAAGGGGAAATCAGCAGTGTGCAACATCTTTATCATTTGTACTTTAATTACAAATCACAAGGAAACCAATAAGTTGAAATCTTATGTAACAGGTTTATATATATAGAATATGTATATTTGAAGCCCTCTACAGACTGAGTCTATGTTTTACTAATTCTTTGTTCGCCGTGTTACCCATCTCGGAATAAGGTGTGAGTGTCAGCTCCCTCTCTCTGAGGCCCTCAGACTTAGCTCCTCGGAGAGAGAAATGAGCCAGGGTTGAATGTTTCCATACAATGCTTTTACCTTTGGTCCCAGGAGAATCAGAAACTCCAATATTTTGGAATCTTCAAGGGCACATACTGAAAACAAAAATAAAAGTTGTTTATGAGCAAATAGGTTTATAGTGTGATTTTTCTTTCTTTAGAACTTGGCTGATGTGGACAGCTCTAAAACCCAGTTGTAACTCTGGATCTGCTCTGCCCGAGTCCTAGGCTGTCTCCACCTTCCTTTCCACAACAGCAAGGCGGGAGAAACAATCCATCGCTAGGTTTTATGTTGATGGACTTATTAGCTTGACACATTTAGCCAGGAAAGATTCACAGCCCATGTTCAGAGTTTGCTCTATCATTGACCTTCCCAGAAAAGGAAGAACAAGCCGCAAAGTGACACCCCCTTGGGTAAGCCCTGATCCTAAAGTTCATTCAGGCAAGCTTTGTGGAGAGCCTGGGGCAGAGTCAAACCAATACTAAGTTGAGTGTTTCCTTTGGGACAGATGCCACCGAAGACAGCATTTGTGTGGGCTTTCCTAGAACATTATCAGACACCGATCATCTAAAATATTGGCTCACTGAACTTGGAGAGTTTGGTTCTAGCATAGACTGTAATTTAGAAGCAGCTGAGTGATCAGACATACCTGTGAACTCTCTGCCTTTTATGCACCTGAAGTCCAAGTAATTACAGTTATCAGGTATATTTTTAGGACAGCAAGCTCATTTGTTTCTTAATAAAGTGAGCTTTATTCACTAGGGGGATCCTTATAAATTAATGCGTGTGTAGTTATAGTTTCCTGCTTTCCCATCTAGCCACAATTTGTTTTCCTAAAACCGTCAACAGTTGCTTATTTTTTTTTAATTTATGTACAGTGAAATTCACTCTTGAGTGTGCAGTTCTGTGGGTTTTGACAAATGCTTAGAGTCATGCAGCCACCACAACAATCAAGGTAAAACTTCCATCATCCCAAAAAGAACCCCTCTTGCTACCCCTTTGCAGTCAAACCTCCCCCAACCCTTAACTCTGGGCAACCACGGATATGTTCCCTGTCCCTACAGTTTTTCCTTTTCCATATTGTCATATAAGTGGAATTAGATAGTATACGGCCTCTTGAGTCCGGCTTCTTTCACTTAACATAAGGCACTTGAGACTCGCCGTGTCATGTGCATCAGCCGTTCCTTACTTTTTATTGCTGAATAGTGTTCCGTCGTCTGTTCGCCTTTTGGAGGACACTGGGACATTTCCAGCTTTTGGAGATTATGATAAAGCTGCAATAATACTCACATGTAGGTTTTTGTGTGAGCAACTATTTTCCTGCTCTGGACCTTTTAAAAGTAGGAACAGTCAGCCAACACTGAATGAGGCAGTTTCAAACCGGTTTTATACAAGGCAGGGACAAGCGTGACTCTCCTTATCTGAAAGGAAGGTGAAAGAGCTTGACTTTTCTTTGAAATGACTGGGAATTGCTTCCAAGGCCTCGTTCCCAGCCTCATTTCAGATGCTGCTTCAAATCAGGCGTGGTGGGAAGCTGCACTGTGTGACCACGTGTGTGAACCTCCTGCAGGGCGGGTCATGTCAGAGCCCTGTGATGACGCAGAGGCAGGCAGGTGGGGACAGGCACCAACAGGCCCCGGGCAGCTGTCTTTCCCACCCCTGCCTTGTAGCTGCCCTGCCCGGTTGCTGCCATCCCAGAGCTCTGTGGAGCTTACTCACTAAACAGGTTAAAGGTCTGACTTGCACTGGACTAGACACTGGAACCAACTTGCTGGGAGTGGAACTTGGAGCCCAGCTCTCCAGTATCAGCGGCGGCTGTTAGTGTCCCTCTGTTCCACATACACAGCGGCCTCAGAGCTTCCAGGGTAACTTCCCCCAGAACTTTGGCTCTCTGGAGCCTGTAGCAACTCCTTTGTGATGGGGCCGTTCCTGTTGCAGAGAACCCCAGAGTGGGTTCAACAAACCTGGGTTCAAATCTTAGTCCTGCCTCTTACTGGCAAGGAGATCTTGAACAAGTCATTTAGCTCTGAGCTGAATTTCTTTCTCACTGAAAAAAACTGATATGAGACGGATAAGAACTACTACTTTTCACAGGGAATTGCTGTGTGAATTAGAGGAGATAAAAAATATGAAGCACTTAGCACCATGCAAGTGCCCAGTAAGGGGTGGCTATTGGTATTGGCACCATGGTGTAGAAACTGAATATTTTAAAGAACTTTTGAGAGTTAATTTTAAACAAGACGCAGCCATCCCACTCCTCCCTGGCATAGCCTCTGGTCAGGCCAGTCTCGCTGTCCAATTTCCAAAGCGTTTGCTTAATCTGTTCCCCCTCAGATGTGCCTTCCTCCTTCCTCTCTGTTTCTGCTCCCCTTCTAGGCCTCTTTTTCCTGAGCTTTTCCTGATAACACTGATTGATCTACATCTTTCTGATAATTATAACAGCTTCCATTCATTGAGCCAGGCAGGAGGGCATGTGCTGTCAGAAACATCCAAGATTTACTGAGCTCTTACCATGTTCCAAGATTATTCTAAGAGCTTTATGTGAGACAAAACTCATTTAAGCCTCATGCCAACCCAGTAGTGTAGATACTGTTGTTATCCTAAGAATGGGAAATCGGAAACTGAGATTAAGTAACTTGCCCAAGGCCACAGCTAGGAAGGAAGTGATGGAATCGAGATCTGAGCCCCAGCAGTGTAACCAGAGCTGGCACTCCTGACCCGCATGCTGGACATTCTTTATCTCATTGAGTCCTCACGACGACAAAATAGGTACACAGTACGATTTCTATTTCACAAATGAGAAAACCAAGGTTCAGAGGTGAAGTAACTGGCTCATAATCACACAGTCTATCTGGTGGAGTTCAGATTCAAAGCAAGCTCGGATTAGCCTAACCCCAAATTGTTGCTCTTAACTCCTCTACCATACAGCTTCCATGTATAAATTATTTCCAGTAAGGACTTCATTCTAAATTTTTCCTGTTTGCTTTCAGGTGTGTTGATCTTGTCTGTCCTGTCTGTGTTCATATGTCACATGTCTGTGTCTCATAGCACTGAATGCAGACCTAGTATATAGTGAGTACTCAGTAAATGCTAAGTGATTGACAAGCAACGCAACCGATACGTTCCTCTGCTTCCTGCTGTTGGTGTTCTGAGGGCTTTCCACCCACATCTCATAATTTTTTAGGAAACCAATCTCAGGGAAGTGAAATATCTTGCTGCTCTGCTGCTGAACTTGCAAAGAAGAAAGCTCTATCCTTCTGCCTCAGGCTCCCTGCTCTCAGTCTGACTCAATCAGGCTAATAGAGGAAAGTGCCTGAACTCCTGTGACCCTCACAGGGCCTATTCTACCCATCGCTGCCCAACAGCCTTATACCACTGGCTGGGGAGAAGGTGGGACAACCCTGGTGTAGCCAGGTTTGGGGGATACACACCCTTTCCTGGGCCTCCAGGGATGCCACCCTGACATCTGTGTCTGCTGTTGCCTCCCAAGCAGTGGTTGAGCCAGAGCAGGGGAAACTGGCTTCAAAGTTCAGCATTTGTGGTTACTCTAATGGTTAGACAGGCATTCCTGTATCAAATCCATGTTTTCCCTTCCTGTGGAGATGCAAAGAGGCAATTCCAGCTCTTCCTACAAATAGATTTAATTCAGCACTTACTTACGTCTAGCACTGGATGAGACATTGGGCACCTCGAAGAGTCCCAATCCAGTTGAAAAGACTGAGATAATCTGAGGACACAAAGTCCACTCCAGCAGAAGATTGAACATCGAAGACCCAGAAACTGAATTCTCTGATGAATGTCTGACTCCTCTGAGACAGTGTAGCCTTTTCTAGGTGCACGTACCTTGGTGTGGACACTCCAAGCAAAGTCCTCCATGGCTCAGCCCCTGTGTGCCTTTCCATGCTTTTCTTCTGCCACTCATTTATTCATTCAACAAACATGTATTGAATGCCCACTATGTGCCAGGCACTGTGCTGGCCACTGCAGATAGTTCAATATGGTAGGAGACTAGAAGGTGGGTGAGGGAGGTGGTGAAAGATTAGGCTGGGGCCAGATCATAAAAGACATCATAAGCAGAGCTAAGGAGTTTAGACTTTGTCCAGAGTGAAATGGAGAGCCACTCCCCAGCTTGCACTTCAGGTGCAAGATTATGAGATGTGGGTGGAAAGCTTGCACTTAGTGTTTCCCACATGCACCAAACTTCCATATTCCCATGCCTGTGATCATGCCATTCCCACTACCAGAAAGGTCAACTCCTTGCACTCTTCCCCCGATTTTTTCACTAACTTAGTTCTACTGGTTTTCTGATACATCATTCTCAGGATACCATTTTCCTGTAGCACCTGCAACAATCCCTATGGCAACACTCATCACACTGTAATTAAAATGAATTGATTAGTATCTTGTCTCCACTCAGATGCCTAGCTCCATGTCTAATCAATGTCTGTTCCCTGCTTTTACAACATATAAACCTGGCACAATGAAATTGCTTGATTAAAAAAACCAGTTATTGAACTGTTGAATTGATGGTGAACAGACCCAACAATACCCTAAAAAGCTATAGCAACAATAGGAAGAAGAGATTGGGAATGGGAGCTATTGAAAAGGAGAGGGAAGACTAAATCAGGGAGAACTCCAGCAGGTGCGTGGAGAAGCTGCTCTCAATCTACAGAATTACTTACCTGTCCTCTCAGCCCCACCCCTGAGCCACCTACTGCTCCTGACTCATGTAAAGCACTTTGAACAGTGACAGGCACACACTAATCAACCAATAAATGTTAGTCCTTCTTATTAGCTGATTCAAAAGCTTGACTGCTTAGGACATTGACTCTTAGGTTTTAAGGTGGGAAGCTTTCCTCCCAAAAAAGCATTTAAGAGAAATACCTATTTCCTAAAAATAGAAGAAATTTTTCTTTATCCTGTGGATTTCTTCCATTCTATCTTCCAATTCACTGACTCTCTCTTCAATTGTGTCTAGTCTACTATTTAACTCATCCATTGATATTTTTATTTCAATAATGACATTTTCACTTGTAGGATTTCTATCTGGTTCTTTTTCATTAAACCTGCTCATGTTTCATAATCTCTCCTTGTGTTATGGATGCTAGTCTTTCTTTTAACTACTTGTACGTTTTCACATACTTACTTTTCAAATTGATCTATTAGTTCTAGTTCATTAGGAATGAGTTTTCCTGTTTGTTGGGTGTGTGGGAAGTCTGACCCCATAATGTTGTAATGTCCTCCAGTTCTCAGTCTTTGGATCACCCACTGTTCTTTATATTCTCACATTCTTAGTGGTCTCATCTAGTCACATGGTTTCATATACTACCTCCATGCATATGCCCTCCTAATTTACATGTCCAGCACAGATATCCTCTATTAACTCCTAACTCATTTATCCAACTGTCTACTCGATATCTTCATGTAGTCTGTACAAAATGGAATTTCATATCTCCCCCGAAAATTCTTGTCTAACTTTGATCTTCCCATCTGAGTTAATAGCAACTCCCTCCATATAGTTATTCAGGTAAAAAAAAAAAAATCCTAATCATAAGTCAGATCATGTCATATTTCTATTGAAAACCATTGACTTGCAATAACATACAAACCCCTAAAAAGAAAAAGAAAAATGCCACACAATCTGGCTTGCCTCTCTGGCTTCATCTCTTATCACGCTCCCTCTGGCTTACTATTCTCCAGCCACAATGACCTCCCGGTTGTGTTTTGAAACTTCCAGTCATGCTTACACCTCGGGGCATCTGCATTTGCTGTTCCTTGGCTTGAAATCCATTTTCCCAAATATCCACCTGGCTCACCTTCTCACCACCTTCTCTGCAAGGCTTCCCTGATCATATTTTAAATTGTGACATCCTCCTCCACCCTTCCCTAATCTCCCTTCCTGCTTTACTCCCTTTCATAGCTCTACCATTACTGAGTCTACTATGTATGCTACGTATATATCATCTGTCACCCCAACCAGCACGTAAGCTCTAAAGGTACACAATTTGATTGGTACCCTGATGTATCCCTAGCCCTGGTATGTAGTAGGTGTCCAGAGAAAACTGTTGAATGAATCAATCAATCAGTAAATGAGTGGTGCTGAACTTCCTCATATATTTTATATTTTTTGTCTTTACCCTGCAGGAATTACTGCCTGAGGTGATTTCACTTACTTTGTGGGGTTGAGGATACCTCCCCATGGGGAAGTTTTTGAGGGTGTCTCTGCTGCATCTCCTATAAGGGAAAACACATTTGTATGTTAGTTTCTTAACTGGGGGTTTCCATGCTGCATGGAGGCTGTGAATTAGGACTATACCTTCCCACAGGTGGGAAGCTCAGAGTCCTAATATTTTTACCCAGTGGATGGGGGCTTTCTGGTCTGTGTCTTGCCCGTGGCTTCTGACCTCACATAGAGCCTAGTTCCATCTCTCAGCTATCCATGAAGCCTAATTCCTGTCCGTACATGGGGCCTAAGCCCACAGCTCCTCAAGTCTGTAGTAATTCTCAGGCCCTGTGGGCTGTGCAGCACCAGTTCCCACTCCATTGCTGATACCTGGTAATTTCTCTTTCTTGATGTTGAATTAATTCTATATTCTTAAAATATTTTATCCTGCTTTTGTATGTGTTGGAGTTGGAGGTGGGGGATTCCAGTGTGTGTTCCATGTGCTGTGGAAATTTGGAGGGGCCATAACCTTTACCCCCAAATCTGGAATCCTCCCTGTTGGGCATGGACCCCTGTGCAAGAAGCCTTGCTACTGATGGACATGAATCACATCCCCCAGGAGGGCTGAAACGGAAAATGTACTACCTTAAGTGCAGACTCGTTCACCTCCTCCAGAGTCGGGTGGTGCCCTCAACCCCCAAATCTCTGTAGACACCTGTGGCAGAAAGCCTCGCTTCTCTGAAAATGTCTAGCTCCTTTGGGGAGGCACATTTTATTATTTGGAAATGTGCACTTTATTAGGGTTCTCCAGAGAAACAGAAGCAATAGGAGATTTTACATATATACACACATACATGTATGTATAAAATATGTGATTTATTATAAGGAATTGGCTTATGTGATCACGGAGGCTTAGAAGTCCCATGATCTGCTGTCTGCAAACCGGAGACCCAGGAAAGCTGATGGTGTAGTTCGAAGGCCTGAGAGCCAGGGAGCCGATAGTGTAAAGTTCAAGTCTGAAAGCCCGAGAATCAGGAGCGCTGAGGGCAGGAGAAGATCAACGTTCCACCAAGCAGTCAGGTAGAGAGAACCTCCCTCCACCGTTTTGTTCTGTTCAGGCCTTCCATGGATTGCCTGGTGCCCTCCCACATGGGGGCACCTGCTTTACTCAGTCCTCCCCAAGAACACCCCACAGACACCCAGAAACAATGATAAACCAGATATCTGGGTACTCCGTGTCCCAGGCAAGTTGGCACTATTTATTTATTTATCTATTTATTTATTTATTTGGAGACAGATACTTGCTCTTTCACCCCAGCTAGAGCGCCATGGCGTCATCATAGCTCACTGCAACCTCTAACTCCTCGGCTCAAGCGATCCTCCTGCCTCAGCCTCCCAGCTAGGTGGGACTACAGGCACGCACCACCATGCCTTGCTAAAGTTGACACATAAAATTAACCAACACAGACTCAAACCTCTGTTGAAATTAAGGCCCAACCAGACCCCTACCACATGCTAACTTCATAAAAATGGCTGATGGGAATCTGGCTCTTCTCCACTAAGCCCTCTCCAAGAGTTTTGAGAATGTACCCTGAGGTGTTCTCACCAGACATACAGCCAGGTGCCACAGAGAAGGGCCTCCCTGGAGTGAGGTTAGGGAGGATTAGGGGGCTCCGACGCTGCCAGGCCCCAGCAGTCTCTAGATCAGGGATAAAGGATCACTACGCCTTCTGCACATTGCTCTCCAAATCCTGCAGGTGGCAGCTGGACACAAGGCTGAGGCTCTGATGACCAAACTCAGCAACTAAAGGGAGGAACCCATAGCATTCCAGGCGATTCGTCCTTAGGCACCGTGATCCCCACCGTCAGCAGAGCTCACAGTCGCTAGCTGCAGAGGATGGAGAGGCCGAAGGAGAGGTGGACGGAGCCCCTAGCCCTGCGCTGTCCAGTACACAGCCACGACCCACGTCTGCTTATGGACGTTTATTCCGAAATGCATTAGAATCGAATACAACTTAAAATTCAGTCCCTCACTTGCACGAGCCACATTTCCAGTGCTCAGCATGCACAGTGGCTCCTGCAGCGGCCGGTGCAGGTATGAAACATTTGCAGCATCAGGAACAGTGCCGACGATGGAGTAGTGCTACCCAACCCCGGCCCAAACGCACCACCACCCAGACTCCAGGCGTCTGGAATGGAACCCATCCCTAGAGCACGCCCCTGCAGAAGGCCCCAAAGCATGGGTCCCCGGAAGCAGACCTGTCCTCACCTCCTTCTTGAGAATTAACCATTGCTCCTCGAGGCTCGATGGGACTTGGGGGTTAGGGTTGCAGATGAAATTGGGTATGCAATGGGACAGGCCTTGGTTCTTCTGGCCAAGAGAGCACGTGGAGGTATGACGAGGCCAGCTGCAGGTCCCACCCAGCCTGAGACCCGGTGCCTTTGAACACGCTGTCACCTTCACCCGGGATGCCCTTTCCTTCAGATCTACTTATCACACCGTGAGCACTCCTGAGCCGTCGGCGCCTGCCCGAATCCTTCCGCACCCGCCTCTGCCACCCAGGCTGCCGGTTCTGGTCCTGGGAACACGTGGGGGCAGCTGACCTGATAGGACAGTCTTCACCAGCTCTCTCTGCTTCCCTGTCCCCACTGGTGTTCCTTCGGGTCACTTCCCGAATAAATGACTTGCCCTTGAATTCTTAGAAGTGTCTTCCGGGGTCACCCGAGCCAAGACAAGGGCCTGCTGTGTGCCAGACTCGGTGGTAAGCACAGAGGAAAAGAGATTTTTAAAAAACGAACGAATTCAGTTCCTCCCTCCTGAGTCTGCGGTGAAAAGGGCGAGGCAGGCAGGGAGAGGCAGCTGGGGGCAGTGGGGCGAGCGGCCCTGCAACAGGTCAAGGAAGGGTGTGAGGAGCCTTAGGAGAGACCCCAGCATGGCCTGGGTGGGGACGGGGTTAGGAACAGTTTCTAGGGGGAAGAGGAGGAAAGTGAAGCCAAGCGCTGAGGACAAGGGAGGGACAAGGACGGGAACTCCAGGTAGAAGCACCCCTGGAGACGGTGAATGGGGAGCCACCGACATCTTTCAGGCTGGGAATATGTGATCGGGCTGACACTTCACAGGACCGCCCTGGCAGTGATGGGGAGAACGCACTGCAGGGGGTGAGGAAGAGAGCTGGTGCCCACCCAGAGGCTGGCGCGGGATGCCGACGAGGACAGAGACAGCACGGGGTGCCCAGGCTCCGGGGAGGGGAGGAAGATGAAGGATTAGAGGAGGCTGACAAAGGAGAATTGCCAGGATCCGATGCTCATTAGCCATGGAGGCTGAGCCAGAAAGCATCGAAGGCATCAAGCTGATCCCAGGTTTCTGGCTTAGGAAACTGGGAGGACGGTGCTGCCTTTCCTTGCAGCACAGAAGAGCAGGTCTGAGGGGAAGATGATGGCTTTAATTTTGGATGTGACTTTGAGGTACCTGTAGGCCACTGGTTCTAAAACTGTGGTTCCCAAACCAACAGCATTAGTGTCACTGGGAATTTGTTAGAAACACAAATTCTCGGGCCCTGCTGACTCAGGGACTCTGGGCTAGCCCAGCAATCTGGGTTGTAATAAACCCTCTAGCGCCAGCCAGTGGTGTGCTGGTCAATGTTTAACAACTGGCTCTCTAGCGGGGAGGAGGGAGCCCTGATCTGTACTGTTTGCCAGTTCCTGGAGTGTAAATAATCCCACCATGGCTGACTTCAAGCCACCAGCCTGACGTCACTAAACATCCAACTTGGAGTTGGGGAGAGATGCATACAGTGGTCCCCTGCAGCAGTGTGAACTGGCTCCAGCTGATCTCGATGCACACCTGTGGCTCCAAAACGACTGCTCTAGGCCAAGTGCATGAACTTCTCCGGGAGGCAGGTAGAGGTGCAGGTCTAATGCTCAAGAGCGAGAACTGGGATGCAGAAAAGCTTTGAGAGACATCAGTGTATACACAAGCACCTACCAGGTAAACACAGGGAATGCAAAAATGGATAGGACTTGGTCCCTGCCCCCTTGGCAGGAGTGAGTGGTCCCATGGGGAGAAAGACATAGAAACACTCATAGCAGAGGGAACGGTGGCAGTCCCCAGAAAAAACAGTGAAGGCACAAAGGAGGAGGTGGTCCCCCTCAACCTGGGAAAGTCAGAGAAGCTTCTTGGAGGAGATGGCAGGAGCTGGGTCTTTAAGGACAGGCAGGGAATTAGGCAGGTAGAGGAGAGGGAGCGTGGTGTCCCAGGCAGGAAGAAAGGCAGAGTGAGGGAAGGACCAGGTGTGTTTGGGCACCTGTGGGCGAACATGCTGATGGGAGGTGGCTGAGCACAGCCGTGGAAGGTGAGGCCAGAGGAGCCAGGTAAGGAGGCTCAGAGCTGAGGAATCTGAACTGTATTTTGAAACGTGTGAGGGATCATTAAAGAACGTGAAGTGGTGGGGGGTTATAATCCCTTTGAAAGGTCCAGCTTTCTCCCCCATAATTGCATCCCATTTGCACTGGATTTTTTCTGTTTCTCAGACATATTGAGCAGTTTCCCAGCTCCAGGCCTTTATGTGCCCTTTCCCCTGTCTGGAACTCTCACATTGGCCGTCCTCGGGGCGACTTCTTATCCCTCGAGGCTCAGCCCAAGAGTCACCTCCTCCAAGGGGCCCTCCCTGGCCATGACGTGATTTGAAATAGGCTTCCTCGGGCCTGTCTATCCCAGCAGCCCATCCATCCTTGCTGCAGATAGTGCTAACCTGGCGATAATGATCTTAATTGCTTCCGTGGCGGAGGTCAAAAGTCATATATTTCCATTCCTGTAATGGAACTGGAAGTGAATTCAACTTTGTTCTCAAGGCCCTCTTCAGACTCTCTGTCTCAGTTCAGGCTACTCGGTCCAATTTAATAGGTGTCTTTTCACCTAAATTTAAGTATTATCTCATTCACTGTCCAGTTCAGAGAGTAGTTGCTTTAAGAAAAATAGTTAATTGGAGTTTCTTCCCCTTCCCTTGTCTTTCTTTTCCATTGGCAACCGGGCACCAGGGTAAAGCGTGCACATTAGAGCGGTTGGCAGTGAGATTTGGACAGTGGGAAGAGGCAAGGGGGGTTTCTCAATGCCACCCTTCAGCCTGGCCCCGTCCGCAGCCAGGTGGCTGTGGGCGTCCCCGGGAGGAACACCACTTCTGCTGCTGACAACTGTGTACTTTGTCATCACCTTGTCCGGATGCCTGGCCTCTTCTTTCTCCCTGACCTGCTTTCTATTTCCTCCTCCTGTCTGGAAAGAACCTATTTTATATCTTCCAGCCCTTCGCAATGAACTTCTTTGTCCTGAGCAGTACGAATGGACCTTGAAGCCGTTACGCTAAGTGAAATAAGCCAGACACAAAAGAACAGGTATTGTACGATTCCACTCACACGAGCTACTGAGAATGGTCTAAATCACAGAGACGGAAGGTAGGATAGAGATTACCAGGGGCTGGGGGAGGAGGGGGCGGGGGAGTTATTGTTTAACAGATGCAGAGCTCAATAAGGGATGATGTTCTGCAGGTGGATGGTGGTGATGGTTGCACAGCAATGTAAATGCACTTAATGCCACCGAACCGTACCCTGATAAATGGTGGGACAGTAAATTTGTGTTGTGTGTATATTTACCACCATAAGGGGGCAGTGGGGAGACAGAGACAGAACAGAGAGGACTTTTGACCCACTGGCTGTGAGGTGAAGGAAAGGGAAAAGCCTAGAATGAGCCCCATGTTTTTGGCTCGAGTAACTGGGCAGGAGATGGAATCATTCACTGAGAAAAGAATTTCAAACGAAAATTCAGGTTTGGGGCTTAACGATGAGGAGCTCCGTTTTGGACAGGCTGGGTTTGAGGCACTGTGGGGCCCCCGTGCAGCGAAGCCTGGGAGGCAGCTGACGTGGCTCAGGAGCTCTGAGGAGACATAGCTCGAGAAGTCATCCACATCTAGAAGGTGCTTGAAGCCATGGGGCTAAGGAGATAGTGGGATTAGAGTGAATGGAGTGAGAAGAGACAGTGTCGACAGAACGATAGTTAACGCCAGTATCTTCTCCTGCCGTCCCTCACCCTCTGTCTTCTGGGAAAATGTCTCCCCATCCCTCAAGACTCAGCTCAGCTCTCCTGCCACCGTCTCCAGGAAGCCCTCTTTACTCTCACCAAGCAGAGTGGTGCATTCTCTGCTGTGGGTCCCACGGTGCCTGGTGTTCACTTTGGCTGAACCACCCGTCACATGGCTGCAACAATGGGCTCCCATGTGTGTCTACCCCTCTCCCCCAGCTCCAGTACCCCCGGAGGTCAGGGCTGGGTTTTAGTCACCATGCAGTGACTGGCACCCGGCACAGTGTTGAGTAAAGTTTTGTCAGATGGAACATCTTCTCTGAGGCTTGTGACATAATCTGCATTTCTTGTCCTTTTGGAAGGAAGGTTTGCTGCCTGGGAGTGTACTGCTTCTGGAAGGAGCTGTTTGGCCAGCCAAGCGAGAGTGACCTGCCTGAGGAATAAGGCCCAATCCCAATGGCCTGGCTTTCAAAGTCTTCCGTGGGGAATATCCATTCTTTTCTCCACTGCCCATCAAAATCCTAGCTTTCCTGATCACCTGCTCTCTTGGAAGCAATTGCTCTAACTCTCTTTGCTCCTCATCTGATCTCTTTTGTGACACTTTAACCACTCTACCTCCTCTGTAGTTACATCCTTATGTCATCTCCTCTACTGGATGTGAAGCTTCTTACGGACATTTTAATTGCCATAGTGCCATGAACATGGTAGACAGTGGGTGCTCCATCCATTCACTGAACGATGAATGACTTTCCTCTATGACTAGAACCTGGCCTTTCAGATGACTAGACAAGGAAAAATTCACTGAAATCTCTGATTAAAGGGCCTTTATATCAGTTAGCTATCACTGTGTAACAAAATATCCCAAAACTCAGTGACTTAAAACAATAGTCATTTATTATTATATTTTACCTTTCTTTGGGCTGACAATTAAGAAGTATGTTGATCAAAGCTGGGCTCAAATGGGGGTCAGGGGCTCTGCTGATTTTACGGGGGTCACCTCTGCATCTGGAGGTGGCTTAGGGGTTCTTCTCTACACTGGACTTGGCTAGAGAATCTTAGTTGGTGCCGCTCTGCTCTACATACCTCTCATTCTCTTCTTGGGACTAGCGAGCTGGTTCAGAATATTCTTTTTATGGTGACAGCAGGGGTGCTAGAGAACAAGCCGAATCACATGTCTGCTAATATACCAATGCCAGGCAGCAGGGAATTCCCACCTGCCCTTGTTGGGAGAGTGCTGCAAAGTCACATGGCAAAGGGCAAGGACTCAGGGAGGACTGGAGAACTGGGACCATTAACACAGTGTACCACGGCCTTCTTCCACGCTTTGCCTTCAGTGGGCCAGATAAACAGGATATTTGCTTTGTGCTCTCTGTTCACTCCACAGCTCTGCAAGGATGAGTCACTTATGGGTGAACTTAGTGCCACTTTGAGTGAATTTTGGGGGTGTCACTTCCTCAAGGGACATAGTGCCTTGTATATCCTTCTGTTATAACGTATTTCCACATAATTCTATAGTTGGTTATTTGAGTGTCTGTCTCCTCTGTTATACCAGGAGCTCCTACCTTATTCATCTGGATCCCAGAGTGGAGCTCAGTAAATCTCTCTTGAAAGCTGTCTGACGGATGGCACATTCCTGGTCACCACGACCTCTCCATTCTCTGACTTCCTCTACACATTCCATTATCTCACCTTCTGGGTATTGCTAATTAATCTGTGATGGTGACAATTCATCATTAAAAAGTCACCTGGCTGACTATTTACTGACCTATCAGACCCTATAAAGTAGTCATCTCAAAAGACTATTCTATGCTCTTTTCCCACTCTAAGTTCTGAAGGAAGTTTCAGGAACTCCCGCAGTGATGCCGTCATGTTCATTTGAATACTCCTGAGGGTGACAAATCTCTGCCTTGTTAAGGTGGATGGAATTTTTGGAAACAGCTAACAGTCATTTGGATCCAAAGCTGGTGACTAAGGTGGGTGATCAAGCTGGGTCACTCTGAGGATGAAAGTGAAATGTGGTCAGGAAGAAATCAGCCTGAGATCCTTTCATAGTTTTAAAGCTGTCCCTGAGGACAGCTCAAAGGAGCCCCGGATGGAAGGAAAGATGGATCCTTGTGAGCATGTCTGCCCCCTCCCGAGGTGACTAGTTTGAAGGGGCCCGTACAGTATGGGATGAGAATATTCTGATCTTGTTTACTTTAGCTACAGTTCTTACTCTTTCAAATCCTTCCAGAACCTAATGGAAGCACTGACCCTCTTTCCAGAAAAATGCTCACGGGTTCATATTGCATAGAATTTCAGGGAGCCCATGGACCCCTTGCAGCTGGTCCAAGGATCCCGGGTTAAGAACCTCTGTTTGGAGTGAGCACACCACCTAGATTTAAGGCACTAGAGGACAACAAGT
>NW_012150508.1:1118988-1119550 GCF_000956105.1 Propithecus coquereli | reverse complement strand
TGCGCACCACCTGGGGGATGGACATATTTGAAACTTGGACTTGGAGTGGGGGGGCAAGAGCAACATATGTAACCTAAACATCTGTACCCCATGATATGCTGAAATAATAAAAAAAACAAACAAAAAAAAAACGTGTGTAAGACAGAAGCTTTATATCGCTGCCAGAATTAGAAGACCAACTTCACGGAGAAAATACATTCACTGTAAACGAAACAATGCGATTGAATCCCAGGGAGATAACGTGGCTGCAGTGAACCCCGATTCTAAGACCCACTCTCTTTATTTAAAAGTGAAATGAAAAAGTGTTAGTACAGTTTTTGAAACACGGGCACTGAGTTGATCATTTCTCTTTGACTTAAGAGGTCTGAAAGAGGCTGGGTGCGGTGGCTCACGTCTGTAATCCTAGCTCTCTGGGAGGCCGAGGCGGGCGGACTGTTTGAGCTCAGGAGTTCGAAACCAGCCTGAGCAAGAGCGAGACTCCCGTCTCTACTAAAAATAGAAAGAAATTAATTGGACAACTAAAAATATATAGAAAAAATTAGCCGGGCATGGTGGCTCATGC
>NW_012150508.1:1115521-1118938 GCF_000956105.1 Propithecus coquereli | reverse complement strand
GGTTCATATTGCATAGAATTTCAGGGAGCCCATGGACCCCTTGCAGCTGGTCCAAGGATCCCGGGTTAAGAACCTCTGTTTGGAGTGAGCACACCACCTAGATTTAAGGCACTAGAGAACAACAAGTATGGTTTTCTCAGTTTCTGCCCACAAGCCCCCACAATGAGCCCCACCTAGGGCTATGACCTAATAGATTTTCCGGAAATAGCACGTGAACTACTTGTATGAGCTTCTCCACTCTGAGATTACCTTTGAGGGCGAGATCCCTGCAGCCAGCTCCTCCCCGGGGCCCCCCTCTCAGCTCAGCAGTGCGACCTGCATAGCGTGAATGGCTGCATTTCCCAAGGTTCTTCCTCGGGTAAAAGCAGCTCCAATTAGACTCAGGGGGCCAGGGGAGCAATGACCTTTACTTTGGGCACCCAGGGGCCAGGCCACAGCCCCTCCGGAGTCCCGGGCGCCTTCTCCCTTCAGGCAGCCTCCCGCCAGCCTGTTTGCTCTAACAGCCGCCACAAGAGGGACCCGTTCGTTCTGAAAGGACAAGGAGTCTGGCTGCGATCGCGTCTCCTGCCTTCATCCCCCCAACGCCCGACACCCACGCAGGCTGCCCGATCAGGGTGTCGGGTGCTGACTGTGCAGGGGGCGAGGCATGGGCGTGCGGGAACCTGCCCTGAACCTGCCAGCTGAGGCAGGTCTCCCCAGCCCCCGCCTCTGCCCCGGCATAAGACCCAGGACACCCCCTCGGGCCCTGCACAGCCAGCCCGGGGCCTGTGGGCGCTCGGGCCTTTCTCAAGGCGTGCTGCAATCCCTCTTAACTTTTTCTTTTTCTTTCTTTATTTTTTCTTAATGGCAAAATCAACCCAAGTTTAAAGGGGGAAATGAGAAAATTCGGGTAGGCAAAGGACAGACACCTGTAACCACCCCTTCTCGAAGACAGGTCCGTCCCAACGAGAGAGGTGTGTCCTGCCTGGGACCCTCACAGACTCTGTTCCTCGGGAGGCTACTGAGCAACAGGGGAGCCTTTCCGAGAGAATGAGGGGTGCGTTAGTGTGTCGACAGGGCATCTGGGGAGTCTGTGTAGAGCCAGGGAGATCCCTCCAGCATTGTGAGCC
The DNA here is from genome assembly GCF_000956105.1 of Propithecus coquereli. NCBI lineage: Eukaryota > Metazoa > Chordata > Mammalia > Primates > Indriidae > Propithecus > Propithecus coquereli. The sequence continues at coordinate 1,117,829 of NW_012150508.1, read as the reverse complement.
ACAGCTGCCTGGGGAGAGACAAGTGAGCTGTGCAGGGTGGGGACAGAAGCTAACGCACACTGAGCCACTGTGTGCACCGGGTGTCTCCTCTCTTCACCACACACACATGCCCCGGCTGCTCTCCCTCCTGCTGCGGAAACGGAGACTCAGAGGAATGAAATGACTTCCCCAGAGTCACGCAGCCAGAGTGACGGAGCCAGCATCTGGAGCCAGGACTGTCCTGCTCCAGAAGCTGATGCCTTTACGAAACCCCTGGGGCCCCTCGGGGAAAGGGTCTGCTCTCAGGCTGCGAGAATGTGGCCCGACCACCCCCTGCTCCACACTCCCCACGTGCACCTACAGCATTCGCACACATCCCCGAGTTTTCCGGACAACCCCAAGGTCAGAGCTCTCGGGACCCACCTGCTGTGGGCCCCCAAGCCCTGATTTCACAGCCTCTGCCCTTGAACCCGCCCTCAGGAGGCCTGGGCGGGGGGAGGTGGGCATGCAAAGGGGTCCTCATCAGATACTGCAGTGAGGTGTCCACTGCCTAGTCAGCGGGGGCCCCTCAGTGGCGCTGGAGATTGGGCCAACCGTCTCTGATCATCTCTGGAAAGGGCCCCCCCTGCGGCCCTTCCTTGGGGGGCAGACAGCTCTGAGAACGGGCACACCCCCTCTGTTCCCACCTCCCTTTCTTAGGACACCTCTTCCCAGACTCAGCCCGGAGGCCCCGGGAGAGGCCTGTGTGGTTACCAGGGCAACGGCTCCATTGTTCCCACAGCAGGAGTTAGTGCCAGGCCCCTCAGTCCCTGGACCGGGCCCTCCCTACCACTGCTGAGCCTGTGGAGCTGTCAGGGCTCCATTCTACTCCTCAGGGCCTCTTTGTCACCTCAGGATGCAGAGGAAGGGGGACAGGCTGACTGGTCACCATGCCAACCTCACATTGCCCACATCCCTGAGGAGGAGGGGAGAGACTTGGAGCAAGCTGGACATTCAGCAGTCCACGGAGCAGCCCATCTGTCCCTCGGGTCACCTGCTCAAGGGCCCCTGCTGCTGGTCTAGCACGAGCCTCAGGGTCCACCATAGGAGAGAATGTTCCTAGCTCTCTGGTTTTTCACCCAGTTTGCTCCGTTTTTTGCTTGGTTAAACAAAGCTCAGGGCTTAGCATTTCTCTTACCCCTCTTGAATTTTCAGCCAGCAGACAGGCCCCACAGGACAGAAGCCAGGCTAGGCCATCGTCCCTCACTCATTCATTCATTCACTCACTCTGACTATCTCATTCATGCAACGGCACTCGCTGAAATGACTCAGGACCATGTGCAAGATAATATTATTACAACCACTTCACACACAGAAAGACTCTTACTCGAAAAGGTAAAATGGTCCAGGGCGCCCCAGATGTTGAGTGTCAGAGGCAGGATTCAATCTCACGTCTGCCAGGCTCCAGTATCACTGCTTAAAGCTTGAGAAGAGATCACATTGTCCCCACCACTGACGGTATCTTGACTATGGCCACGCACAATAAGTAGATTGATCAGTGACTAAAAATAAAGCTATTGCAAGGAAGTTAAGGGCAGGGCATCTTGCACATAGTAGCTGCTTAGTAAGTATTGCAATGAATGAATACATGTATGTGCCAGGTAATACTCAGTGTATTAGGGCAATAACCTGGAAGACACCCATTTATTCCTTTGTTACACTCAATAAATAAATACCAAGGCCTTCTGTGTGCCAGGCACGGTGCTGGGCACTGGGGACATAAGAAAAGCAGGCACATCTGGTCCCATGTCTGGTGAGAGAGGCAGACAGGTGAACTGCCTTCACAGTGCAGTGGGGTCAGAGCTACAGGGGGGAAGTCCAGGCGCTGGGGAAGCCATCCCTCAACATGGAGTCCATGACTGGCTCAAGTCGGAGGACTCTCAGGCTGGCCTCGATGGCATGTCTCATGTTCTGAGCAGTGAGTCACAGGTTATCTGAGCTGAAACAGACCTTAGCATTCTTCCAGGTCAGTTTTCGCCTGCCTCGATCATTTCGTGGACCACCACGGCCATTTTTGCCCCATCTGCAACCACCCACTGTTATTTAACTAATATTTTTCTTTACACTGACTCATTTATTAAACTCTTAGAAAATGTGTGTAATGAACTATAGAAATGATCACTGAAAGTATAGTCTTAACTGATCAACACGTAAGCGTACATATAAGAATAACATCTATTGGATGTTGGGCAGAGGGAAGGGGGAGGGGGGAGGAGGGAGGATGGGACGGGTGTTTGCATACACAAAGAGTGCGGTGCGCACCACCTGGGGGATGGACATATTTGAAACT
>NW_012150508.1:1033781-1114766 GCF_000956105.1 Propithecus coquereli | reverse complement strand
GGGAAACGCCTGAGAGTCCTGGCTCCTCATGTGTGGGTTACTGCTTCCCATGGACTAAAGGACAAGTCAGGGCCTCGGGATGACTTCTCTCTGCAGTCCTCTGTGTGGTCCTCTATCCTTTCCGTTGATCCTCTCCTTTAAGAGGAATAACGAGTCGTGGGCTCCACCATCACATCCCCTCTCTCCACCCCACCTGCCACCTCCAGATTAGCAACGTTTGGTCTCCTTCCCGCCCTGCCTCCACACAGTCAGCTGGTCCCCTCCTCCAGAGGGGAGCCCCACGGCCGAGATTCCCCAGCCTTGCCTTCGTGCAAAGCTCAGCAGGGCTGCAGTGACTCACTGGCCTTCTCCGGGATTCTGTGGCAGCTTGGCTTTTGACATTTTCCCTTCTAAGCACATTATAAGAGGAAAAACAGGCAAGATAGCTTATGCACAGAGGAAGTCAGACGTGAATCTTCAAATCCTGACCCCCCCACCCCCGCCCCCGTGCACATTCCTGTTGCAAGTGTCAAGGGTCCACCATCAGCGCTTCGTTCCTTTGCATTGAAGTATTATTCCACTTAAAATAAAAAGCGATCTAAGAAGAAATTTGCTTATCGCACATGTGGATTCCATTTATATGAAATGTCCAAAATAGGCAAACATAGAGACAGAAAGTAGATTAGTGGTTTCCTGGGGATAGGGGTGGTGGCTGAAGAATATGGGAGGGTTTTGGTGTTTGTTTTGGGGGTGATAATAATGTTCTATAATCAATTGTAATGATGGTTGCGCAATTACGTGAATGTACTAAAAACAAGTTGTATATTTGAATGGGAGAGACAGAGAGAGAGAAAGAGAGAGAGAGAGAGACAGAAAGAGAAGAAAAAAGGAAGAGAAGAGAAGGGACCTTCATCAACCCTGTGATGGAAGAAACTACTTCCTGCTGTTCCTTCCTGTTCTCTCGTTACTGGCAGAACTGCCCCTCTCTCTGTCACCTCCATCAGCCCATCTTCTGTTCCATCCACCGATCCTTTGATAATCATTGGCGCTAACATTCCCTGGTTGCTGACTGTGTACCTCGCGCTGTGCTGTGTTCTTTCTTCAATCCTTCATTGAGGTCGTTTGTTCACACAGCTCACTAGCAGAGGCCACCCTTTGCCCCCGTGCAGAAGGTTAGAAGGATTGGGGTATTTTTTGCTTCCTATAGCTACTTCCACATCCGTCTGCCAGCATGTCTTCCTTATAAAACCAGGTCATCCACTGATATCTCACCCACCCGCTCACCCCTCATTCCTCTGTGTTATGTAGCAGCCCACAGGATCCCCTCTGACACTGACCTTCTTCCAGACTGTGCACGCCTGCCTCAACATGAGGTCTACCCTCCACTTTGCCCTGCTCTCACCTTCCTAGACTCCCACAACTAGGCTGAGGACTTGCCCGCTTGCAGTTCTCGGACCACTTCAGCTCAAATTGATGCTTTGTCTACACTGCGCTACAGCCAGCCAGAGGTAAGGCCACAGCTGGGCCTTGGCATCCTCCAGGACTGTTCTGCTCCGTCTCAGCCTCTAGATATCCCTTTCCTATGACCCAGCCTTTCCTTTCCATCACCCTTCCACTCCACTGGATCTCGCTCTTTGATTTCATGATATTTTCTATCCAATCCCAGACCATCCACCAGAATCACTCCTGTACTTGAACTCTTCTTCCTGTTCGTAGTCACAGTTTGCTCCCTCTTTGCCGTTGCTTGCCATCTTTGCATCCTCTGTCTCTTCCACCCCATTAGGCTGTCCTCTCAACCTGCCTGTACATCTGTTCTAAAAGTCTTCACGAATGGCGCCGTCTAACTCCCTTGTTCCCTTTGCCACCAAACTTTCTCTTCTCTTCTCACTCTCTCTTCCTGGAACAGGTTCTGTGCTGATTTATCATCTATGGTCACATGAAATAAAGTAGTTTTTTTTTAAGATATAGCTTTGGCTGATCAAATGGCAAAAGTCATAGCAAAGTTCAACAGTCATGAGGAATCAAAGGACTATGAGGGAGGCTGGCTTCTTCTAACTATCCAGGACAGTTTCAAATAATATAATAACAAGCCCAAGGCTTGAACTTCATGCCTCAAGATACAATCAGAGAACCAGAACCAGAACTGTCCTAAAAGAAGATCTTACGATTTCCCTAAAATTATATCTTATTGCTTAGAGCTAGTGAGTTGATGTAGCCAAAAATCAGATGTAGATTCTTATCCTCTAGGTCAATGATTTACACCATAGATTGAATTCATAGCTTCACCAGATTTCTTATATGAAATGTAGGGCAATGACTAGGAAAGGCCACTCCCAAAGAATAAAATGGTGATATTAAGAACTCAGTTAAATCTGAAGACCCTTAACCCTTAATTCTGCTAAGCTCTCTCATTAGTAGAAAGAATCCCCCTTACCGTACCTCATGAGGATGGTCCTGCCTGAATACTCTATGACTGTTCTCTGCCCCCACTGCTTCACACTTCCTCCAGCTTCACGACTAAAGACAATCTCCATGTGCCCAGGGAGTCAATTATAAAGCTGCACCCGGGAGATGCTTACATGCCAAAATATGCAAATTTATAGACCAATAAGAACCTGGAGAATAGGCATAGGATTATGTTCTAACCATGCTAGAGTCAGGAGAGAAGAGCATAATTTTCTTACTGGCTAAATTTATCAGTATGGTTGTGCTTGCCAGAGGTTCTAGAGCTGATATAGCAGCTCAAGGATCTAACAAGAGTTCTATTGTTACTTTTGTTGGTAAACTGAAGCCCAGACTCAGTGATAGTCAAATGAAACTGAGATGCCAAAATATTCCTGGGTATAATGTAGAAGAAATCTAAAGATTTAGGGAGGTACATATGTTGAATTTATCACATGTGACTGGCTTATCCATGCTTTAACTACAGGCATACCTCAGATATATTGCAACTTTGGTTCCAGACCACTGCAATAAAGTGAGTTACACAATTTTTTGGTTTCCCAGTGCATATAAAAGTCATGTTTACAGTATACTGTCATCTATTATTAATAATTGTGCAATAGCATTATGTCTGAAAAATGTACATGCCTTAATTTAAAAATATTTTATTGCTAAAAAATGCTAATGATCATCTGAACATTCAGATAATCATTTAGCTGTTGGACAGTCTTGCCTCGATGTTGATAGCTGCTGACTGATCAGGGGGGCGGTTGCTGAAGGTTAGGGTTGCTGTGGCAATGTCTTACAATAAAAGAACAACAAAGTTTGCCACATCAATTTACTCTTCCTTTCATGAAAGATCTCTCTGTTGCATGTGATGCTATTTGATAGCATTTTACTTGCAGCAGAACTTCTTTCAAAATTGGAGACAACGTTCTCAAATCCTGCCAATGCTTTATCAACTAAGTTTATGTAATATTCTACATCCCTCATTGTCATTTCGACAATGCTCACAACATCTTTACCAGCAGTAGATTTCATATCAAGAAACCAATTTCTTTGCTCATCCATAAGAAACAACTCCTCATCTATTCAAGTTTGATCATGAGATGACAGCAATTCCGTCCCATCTTCAGGCTCCACTTCTAATTATGGTTCTCTTGCTACTTCCACCACATCTTCTGTGACTTCATCCACTGGAGTCTTGAGCCCCTCAAAATCATCCATGAGGGTTGGAATCAACCTCTTTCAACCTTTTGTTAGGGTTGATATTTTGACCTCCTCCCATGAATCATGAATGCTCTTAATGGTGTCTAGAATGATGAATCCTTTCCAGAAGGTGTTCAATTTACTTTGCCCAGGTCCATCAGAGAAATCACCACCTATGGCAGCTATAGCCTTATGAAATTTATTTCTTAAATAATAAGACTTGAGAGTTGGAATTACTCCGTGATCCATAGGCTGCAAAATGGATGTTGTCTTAGCAGGTATAAAAACAACATTAATCTTGTACATCTCTATCAAGGCTCTTGGGTGCATTGTCAATGAGCAGTAATATTTTGAAAGAAATATTTTTCTGAGCTCAACAGTGGGCTTAAAATATTCAGTAAACCATGCTGTAAAAAGATGTGCTGTCATCTAGGCTTTAATGTTCCCTTTACAGAACACAGGCAGGGTAGATTTAGCATAATTCTTACGGGCTCTAGAATTTTCAGAATGGTAAATGAGCATTGGCTTCACATTAAAGTCACCAGCTACCTTAGTCCCTGACAAGACAGTCAGCCTGTCCTTTAAAACTTTGAAGACAGGCATTGACTTTTCCTTTCTAGCAATGTGTAAGTCCTAGATGGCATCTTTTTCCAATATAAGGCTGTTTCATTTACACTGAAAATCTGTTTTTTAGTGTAGCCACCGTCGTCAATGATCTTAGCTAAATAACTTGCTGTAGCTTCTACATTTGCACTTGCTGCTTCACCTTGCACTTTTATGTTATGGAGATGGCTCCTTTTCTTAAACTTCATGAACCAACCTCTGCTAGCTTCAAATTTTTCTTCTGCAGCTTCCTTACTTCTCTTAGCCTTCATAGAATTGAAGAGAGTTAGGGCCTTGCTCTGGATTAGGTTTTGGCTTAAGGGAATGCTGTGACGAGTTTGATATTCTATCCAGACCACTCAAACTTTCTCTATATCGAGGCTTGCCACAGTTTGGATGTTTTACCCCTCCAAATCTCATGTTGAAATTTGATTCCCCAATATTGGAAGTGGGGACTAATGGCAGGTGTTTGGGTCATGGGGGAAGATCCCTCATGAACAGATTAATGCCCTGGGGTGTGGGGGAGCAGGTGGTGAGTGAGTTCTCACTCTATTGGTTCTTGCAAGAACTGGCTGTTAAAAAAGAGCCTGACACCTCCCCCCTCCATGCTCTCTTGCTTCCTCTCTCACCATTTGATCTCTGCCCACACTGGCTCCCCTTTGGTTTCTGTAGCGAGCGGAAGCAATTTGAAGACCTCACCAGAAGCCAAGCAGATGCTGGTGCCATGCTTCTTGTACAGCCTGCAGAACCTTGAGCCAAGTGAACCTCTTTTCTTTATAAATTACTCAGCCTCAGGTATTCCTTTATAGAAACACAAAATGGACTAAGACAAGAGTGTTTTGCTTTCTTATCATTCATGTGTTCACTGGAGTAGCACTTTTAATTTCCTTCAAGAACTTTTCCTTTACATTCACAACTTGGCTGTTTGGTGCAAGAGACCTAGCATTCAGCCTGTCTCAGCTTTCGGCATGCCTTCCTCATAAGCTTAGTCCTTTCTAGATTTTGATTTAAAGCAAGAGACATGTGGCTTCCTTTGACTTGAACACTTAGGGGCCATTGTAGGGTTATTCATTGACCTAATTTCAATATTGTTGTGTCTCAGGGAGTAGGGAGGTCCAAGGACAGGGAATGAGATGGAGAAATGGTCGGTGGAGCATTCAGAACACACACAACATTTATTGATTAAGTTCACTGTCTTATATGGGTGCAGTTCATAGCACCCCAAAACAATTATAATAGTAACATCATTAATCACAGATTACCTCACAGATATAATAATAATGAAAAAGTCTGGAATATCATGAGGATTACCAAAATGTGACACAGAGACATGAAGTGAGCACGTGCTGTTGGAAAAATGGTGCTGATAGACTTGCTCAACACAGAATTGCCACAGACCTTCAATTTGTAAAAAATGCAATATCTGCAAAGTGTAACAAAGTGAAGCACAATAAAACTAGGTTTGCCTGTATATCCCCTGAAAGGGACCAGAGGACTCTCCCTTCACCTAGACATAGAGAAATTCTTTGAGGAGAGCACCAGCCCCCTTCAGCTGTTGCAGCATTGATATATGTTGGGGATGATGATGGGAGACACAGCCATGAGTGTGTTCCTGGGTCCTAATGAGATGCCAGCACTGGCACTGTAGTAACACGTGGGGACCACAGTGAAGTGATGTAGAAGGGAACAGGGCCAGAGTGGCAGTCAGAATCGACTGGCACACAGGGACCTTTGGTGGTAGCTAATTGACCATGGATACCAAGGACTAAAATATATGGGGCACTGCATTAAGGTCCTACTTGACCTGTAGAATGAAAAAGCAAACCTAAAGATCCAGAGATCTGACAAACAGTCTGAGGACATCAGAGGGTCGTAAGTTTTCACTAAATTCCCAGACTAAAGTCAGGTGAATAGAAATATTGTGTACTCTGTAGCATATGACAGTGTAAGTTTATATTGTAAATCTACCTCCTAATTTTCCCCCAAGGGAATTGTGATCATTTAGTAGAGCAACCGTGCACTGGGAAAAGAGAAATGCCACACTTTGCAGGGCTTATTACTCGCTCTGAGCTAATGCTGGTCCCTCGTCATAGGTTGAGTAAGAATTAATGGGAGTCAGGAAATAAATGGGGTTTGAGCCCAAACTATTCCATAGTAGGCCAAATAGATTTATATCCATTTGTGGTCATTTCTGCAGGTCCTAAATGTGTAGTTGGAACATAAATACTCAGGATCTTCATATTGGCTTTCTTACCTATCAATTATAGACTGTCATAATAGGAAGGACCAAGTGAAAATTTCTGGTGAAGCTGCTTCCTAACAGAGTGGTGAATCAAAACCAATGCCTCCACTTTCCAAGAGAATCACAGAGGTTAGTGCCACCACAGATGACTTGAAAAATGCAAGGTTGATGACCCAGTGGTGTGCTGGAATCAGCTCATACAGGCTTATGAGAATTGTTATTATTGTGATCACTTGTTCATTAGAATTGTTATCATGAGATTTTTTTTTAACATTATCTCACAACTTCATCTTTAGGGATTCAATTTGGTAGTCTGGAATCAGCGGCAGTAGGAGTATTTACACCATGGGAATTGGCAAACCCTACAAGTCAGGGCTTATTTTTTTTTCTTTTCTGAGAGCCAGTTTACCAGAAAACCACTGGTGATCTCTATCATGTTCTCATTTAACTTACCTGTTTGGCTTATGCAGATGTATCTTGGACTTGAAGAAGAATGGAAGATTACATAAGAGAAATCAGATTGTGATTTCAATTGTAACTTCTGTTCCATATCTGGCCTATTTACTGTACCATATCAACACAGCTTATGGCACCCACTATCTGAACAGATGCATGGATGGATGCATGGTTTGATGGAGGCGGTTGCTTGCATGAAGGGATAGTTATATAGGTAGGAGCATGTTGCTGTTGCTATAGAATTAAAGTATGGGAATTTAAGAATGGGATTAGAATTTAAGTATGAGAATAAAGATATACATTCCTATACTGCAGAGATTAAAAACTAAAAACTTCCCAGACTTCTTGCAGCTAGAGTTTAGATTGTGACTTAAGTTCTTCCAGTGAGAAACACATGGAGAGACTTGAATTTGGAACTTCAGCTCTGTATCCAAGAGTTGCAGTAACAGCTTCCTGATTATCACAGCTGGAGTCAACAGTTACAGTAGCGACTTCCAGACTTCTTGATTTTGTGACTGGGACAGAGGTGGAAACTTCTCTGGGAGGTCAGTAATGAGATGCCCTGGATTCATTCCTGGAGTGTCACTTCAGAGTTTGGCCTTCTAGCCCTTCCACTGACTTTGTAAGCACCCAACTCACTGTAGTAAATCCTTTTCTGTTTAAAATAGCTATAGTGGACTTTGTTATCTACAACTAAATTCTGAATAATACACCCCCTTTCAAATTTTTCTTCCCCCATTAATTTTCATCTCTACTATCCAACCACCTCTCGGCTTACTCCCCAGGGATGAACTCACCTCTTATATTTTAAAGGAAAAAAAACATAGACGACATTATTTAGAAACTTCTCAACTTCCTGCCTATCCATCTGGGGTCTCTGGACCTACCACCACCACCTCCACCATCTCTGTCCTACAAGGACAACCCATCCATCCTTGCTCTGTATCCAGTACTTTTCCATCTCCCCAAATCTTCCCCTTTCCCCCTGCATCTTGGATGTTTCCCCTCTTGTTACCCTGTTCATTCATTATAGAAACACCATCAAGACTTTCTCATAAAAAAAAAAAAAATCCAAACCTCCAAACCCTTTGTCTCTCTCTAGCTAAGGTCACTGCCAAGCTTCCTAAGGGAATCATCTATACTATTTATCTTCCATTCACCCCTCTGTTCATGCAATTTAGTCTTTGTGGCTCTCACTCCACTGAAAGTAACCTCACTGAAGTAACCAATGACCACGTTATGGCCAAATCCAAAGGATCCTTTTCATCCCTTCGTTTTTACCTGATCTCTCAGGGGCACCTGACTGTTAATTTCTCCTCCATGACTATCACAACGACACACTCCTAGGCCATTCTCCAGGACCATCTGGTTGGTCTTTTTCTATGTCCATTGGAGGCTCCTTATCCCATTGACACATGGAATGCTCTTCTCCTCAAGGCTCTGTCTCTGAGCCCTACATTTTTTTGCACCCTTCAACTGCGTTGAAGACCATGACTTCAACCACCAACACTCCCAGGTACACATCTCTGACCAAGACCTCTCCCCTGACTTCTAGGCTGTATATCCAACAAGTGTCTACTTTATGTCCACTGACTTTTGACATCTATCTCCACCTGCATGCCCCACAGATATCTTAATCTCAATGTGTTCAAAACAGAAGTAATCTTCCCCCAACAGCCACTCTTCCTTCTTAAGTACTTGTCCTGTGAATGGCACCATTGTCCACTCAGACCCTCAAAACAGATATCCAGGAACTGAACTAAGCTCCCCCTCCCTTTGTCCCTCATAACTATTAATAAATTGCCACTAATGGATTTTGATTCTCCTACTAGTGTTCTGTGATGGTTCCTCTCCTCTCTATCCCTACTGCCTTGGTCCCACCCTCTGTTCTATCACTGCTTTTGCCTATTCATTGGTCTCCTTGACTCCCTTCACAAGCCCCTCAATCCATTCTCCAAACAGAAGCCAATCTGATCGTGTCACTCCCTTCTTGAATCTCCTAGATGGTCTCCCTCCCCGACCCCACACATACCTGACAAGGTTTTCAGGATAAAGTCCACATTCCTTGTCCTAGAAACAAGGCCCCTTGCAATCGGGCTTCTCTAACCTCACCTCCCTTCACTGACCCTGAAGCTCTACATTAGTCCACACGAACATGATGCATTCACTCTCTCCATGGATTCTCTCTGCATGGAACTCCCTTCCTCTTTTCTGCCTGGGCCACTTCTTTGTCATCCTTGGAGGCTCAGCTCACGTCATCTCTCTTAAGAAGCTCTCCTTGACCTTCTTGAGTAGAGCTGACCAACCTTTCTTTGTGCCACCACAATGCTTTGTATACCCTGAACTTAGCTCTGATTTTGCATTCAGCTCTCATATATTACTGTGTCATAGAGGTAAATGTACTTATCCCAGCACTTGTTAACCTGTATTATATGTCTTTGCGTGTTAGTATTCTACCACAAGTCCATGTGTTCCTTCGGGGCCAAAACCATACTTAGCAGTGTGCCTGGTACAGAACAGGCACCTGGTGCATGTTTGATGGAGGAATAAGTAAGTTCTGCTTGAATTTCATTTGCTAGTTGTTATTGGTTGAATTGTGTCTCCTAAAAACAGATATGTTGAAGTCTTAACCCGCAGGACCTCACTCAGAAAGTGACCTTATTTGGAGATAGGGTCTTTATAGAGGTAATCAAGTGAAATGGAAGTCATGAAGGTGGGCCCTAATCCCATATGATTGAAACGTAGACACAGAGACAGACACACATAGAGGGAAGACCACGTGAAGGATGGGAGAAGGCGGCGTCTATAAGCCAAGGAGAGAGGCATACAACAGATCCTGCCTCACCACCTTCAGGAGTCAACTCTTTTGACACCTCAGTTTCAGACTTCCAGCCTCCAGAACTATGACACAATAAATTTCTGTTGTTTAAGCTGCCCAGTTTGTGGTACTTTGTTCTGGAAGCCCTAGCAAACTCATGCAGTAGTGTTTCCTGTGCCTAAGTCACTTTCTTTCTTTGAACCTCTAGCCAGAAACTAGTAACTCCTAATTATTTTCTTTCTGAAGTCTGTGAGCTTTGTCTTTCTAGCCTCTCTCTCTCTCTCTCTCACACATACCCTGTAAGATCACATGTCCCTTTCTCCCTAGAACTTCCCCTTTTCCTCCAAATGCTTCTATTTACCAGTTTCTTTCTTGGTCAGAATGGAGTCCCAAGTAACAGGTCCCCTCCCTTCTTTCTTGTCTTTCTGAAGAAGCGTATCAGGCCAAGAATTCAATCCACTGCCTGTTTATGACAGAAGGCACCCAATGGCTGTGCCCATGAGCCCAACGGCATCTTGCCTCCCAGCTAGAGTCAGCATTTCCTGGACAAGGAAAGCAACACAACACTGGGGGCCAGCCCAGGGGTCGGGACCTCCCAGGGCAACATCCTTTGTTTCTCCTTTCATCCCTGCCAGTGCACTCCATGGTACCCCCACCAGCTTTCATGACATTAAGTCACGCTACTGTCCTACTCACAACTCAGCAATGCCTCCCCATTGCACTTAACACCAACTCTGAACTCTTAAAGGCCTTTCCTAGATTCCCTGGTCACCTGTAAGGCCCTTCCAGCCTCAGAATCTTTAACGTGCTCTTCCCTCCACTTACAGTGCCCCTCACCTGCCTCCCTTGCCCTCTGCCTGGCCAAGCTCAAGTGTCAGTTCCTCAAAGGAGCTTTCTCTGACACTCTACACTTCATTAGCCTCTTACTAGACACTCTCAGAGAAATCTGTAGTGCATGGTAGACAGTAGATACTCAACAAATTTTTTTTTAAATAAATGAATGAGTTGCTGCAATGATACCAGTTTATTTGGATGAAGGGAATTCTTACCACCGTAGAATTCATGTCAAAGTGTCGGCCAACCAAGTCTCGGTGATGACTTTGTACTCATACTAAGCTCATGTTACAATTTCAATGTTATATCCTTTATTAGATTATTATATTGGTCAGGGTCCCAGCAGGAAGCAGATGGTACTCTCAGATGGAATAATTGAGGAGAGTTTAATAAAAGGACTAGTTAAATAGTGTGGGTGGGGTTCAGGGAAATCAGCAGGGGATGGAGTTGGCAACCATGGAGATCTGTTACCACTCCAAGGCCTGAAGGCGTAAGGGGAGGAGGCGGCACCAAATTAAGGAGAGAGGGCTGTAGCAAAGCCCCACCTGACAAGAACTGTGACCTTAGAAGAGGGATGCAGCCAGTGCAAGGAGACCCAGCTGGGAGGAGTCAGAAAATAAAGGGTGGAGCATCCAGACTCTACCCTCCTCCCACTTCCCAGCCTCCTGCTGGTTGACTCTGATTGGCTGAACCCAATGGAAGCCAGCGACCCTGACAGCCCACTGATGGATCTATGATGACCTGGCTTCACAGCACAGGGCAGACCAGTCAGTGGATGGACAAAGGAGAAAGTTAAAATGTCCAGCCCAAATCTGAGACCACATGAACATCTGCTACCTTACTGAGAACTTCTTTGCTTCTCCTATTTTTCACTGATGCCACTGAGGCTTATTTTCAACAATATCTAGTTTTCATTGCAGATGGACGTTTTCCCCTCCCTCTTTCTCTCACATTTTACTTCTTAGTTATGTTGATCAGGTGGGAGATTTTCCTGCCAAGCCCCACTGTCATGATCCCCTTCAGATGTGCTCTCTTCCTGGGAGAAGCTCACTTGTTGCAAAGTCAGTCTTAGCTCAGAAGACCCAGCTCTGGTCTTTAACACCAGTTGACTGCTTCCCAGGGCTTGCTTTCACTGTTACTCCATGCAAGAGTAAAAGAGATGCAAGTGCTATTTGGTCTTGCCTTTGAGCCCCCAACTCACCCCTTGCAATTCTTGCAGCTTCCGAGGGCTTCTGAGTCACAAGGCTCCATTGGGAAGCAGACACTCTCCATCCGCCATCATCTCCCTAAAGCGCAAGGTAGGCAAGCTGATGGGAGCTTCCATCTCAGGGACGTAGGCCAGCACAATTCTTGCTCTCGCTCTGGGGAGTGGGTCCCCCTGGACACTCTCATGCATCTCTTCCAGCTCTGAGATTCTGGGGTTCAACGGCTCTGTCTCCTCACCTCTGTCTTAATTTCTGGCTCCATAACGCCACACCCAAGTACCAGCTCACCTTTCCCTCACCTGCCCTTAATGCTCGGCACTTTCTGCTTCAGACCAATGACTTTGATGTGGAGCCTGCTGGCTACAGAAAATTCTGACCCATGTGGCCATAAGCTGAATGAACCCTCCATCCTCAGGTTTTAACATTCCTGTTATAAATATCTTATAAACGACTAAGAAGCTCTAAATTGTCACTGAGTAACCCATACTGCTTCTTCCCTCATCCCCACCTCCCGTGCTGCTTCTTCCCTCAGTTCTTGAACCCAATCTCCACCTGCCTCAGTGGCAGCTCCCTCTCTCCCTCTCAGGGACAGTGCATCTTCCTCCTTCCTGCCCTTCCCCACTGAGTCAGCAGAGGAGGTAGGGAGGCAGGGACTGTGGGATCTCCTTGCCTCCCAGCCCATCGTAGGCTCAGACTGCTGTCCAGGAGGATGGCATATCTCAGAGGAGCACGCATGGCTGATGGTCCTCATAGCAGACTAGTGGCTGAATGGGTCCCCAAAGCAGGAAGCCCCGTCGCCCAGGTTGCAGTGTTCGGGGTTCAGGGCAGTGCGGGGAGGGGAGCGGAGCGGCGCCAGGTGAGGGTGGCCGCCCTGCTCTTCAGCTGGACCAGGGACTCCCAAGGGCGCCTCCCCACACCCCACCTCCAGGCCTGCTTCCTTTCCCATCCTTTCACTAGAATGAATGTCTTTTCCCTCCCCTCTAAATGTTTTAAACATTAAAAAGAACAAGCCAAATCCTGCAATCCAAACACATTAAAAAGCAAAGACATCAGGAAAAATAACAAGGGATAAAAGCTCTCAATCCAAGTCACAGACAAGAACCAGCTCTGACGTCCTCGGGCGCCCCGAGGGGTTAACCCTCTGCTGCCCGCGGGAAGCCGCCTCCCCTACTCTGCCTCCCCCATCGCTGTCCTTTCCTGCCTGCTTTCAAAGGACAGAGGGATGGTTGTTTGCCTTCCGTAGGGCTATACATAGATGGATTTAGTTCTCTATTTTTGCCAAACCAGAATAAGCTCACCTCTACCCCACCCCACCCCCACCGAACCTTTTGTCTCAGCGCTTCCTTCCCACACCAGAGTCAAAGAAATTTCCCTGGTGACGCTGAACCACAAGCCAGACGGCTTTGGGGGCAGAATGAGACGGATGCCTTGTGTGCGTTTCTCACCACCACTTGCCTTCTCTCTCACCCGGACTCTCGCCATGAGCGAGAGGCAGTCACAGCGCCTTCCGCGTTCCATCTTTGTGCCATTATTGACAGCTTTTGTTGTTGTGTGGGCGCAAGCAGTGGACAAAGGACCCCAGATGATTTAAGCCACACCCCTTACCTCCTCTGAGAGCCTCACGGGAGGCTCCTCCGAGGAGAAGAGAGCAAGGACTCTTTCCAGAGCCCCCATTTTCTAAACCGAATGCTAAGTCAACAGTGCAGTTTCCCAAGAGCAGCATTTTCACCACTCCATTAAAATTACGTTTGTCTCAATTTTTAAACACAAAAGGAATTTGGGTTGAGGTTCCAGACCCCCCATAGCGCAGCACTGTGGGATAAGAGCACCGAAATCAAGCAGCACGGTAGAGATTTCCCGACAAAATCTGGCTCAAAGGGGTTCAAATGCACCCCCCCCACTTGCCAGAGGCACTGCCAGTGGGTCTCTCACACCAGCCAGGAGCCAGGTGCTCCCTGAATTGCAGCAAGCTGGGCTCTGGGGTGAAGCTGGAATGACACTACACCCAAGATGGGGACCAAGACGTGCCCCTGGGACTGTGGACGGAGGCACTTTGGAAAGTGACCCTTTTCAGGCCTCACAGGCTCAAGTTGTTATCATCGAAGACACGGATCAGGGTCAGCTTGTGTGTCCAAGTCCCACGGGTGGGGATGTGTCTGACAGATGGCGAAGGGGGATTGGGGAAGGGAGAGGGTTATGGACACCAGCCGCTTATTGGAAAGGCTCTGTTACAGTGCAAAGCACAAAAAATATTTGTTTATTCTTTCAGAACATATCAACTGCATTCTAGTTACTCGTCCTGGAGATGCATCACTGACACCAAGAGACACAGCCTTGTCCTCGCGGTGGAGGTACAGCCTAGTGGGAAGGACCATGCACCAAGGACCCAGCTCTCGGTCCTTGTTCCCATCCCTGAGCCTCTGCTTCGTTTCTACAGCTGTGCAATGGAAGCGCCAGGTGCATCTTATTGCCCATGGAGCACTGAGAAGAAGACAGAGCTGGAAGCTTATGGTTTAATTTTGAATTAAAATATAACAGGAATACATACACCCAAAAGAATTAAAAGCAGGATTCCAGAAGATGCTTGTACACCCATGTGCATAGCAGCATTATCCACATTAGCTGAAGGTGGAAGCAGCCCAAGTGTCCACGACAGAGGGATGGATGAGCAAAATGTGATATATCCATGTAATGAAATATCATTCAGCTATAACAAGGAATGAAATTCTTAGACACGCTATGACATGGATGAATCGAGGACATTATGCTACATGAAATAAGCCAGACACAAAGGGACAAATATTATACGATTCCCCTTATATGAGGTTCCTAGAATAGGCAAATTCACAGAAACAGAAAGTAGAATGGAGGTTACTGGGGACTGAAGGAAAGGAGAAAGTGGGGGTTACTGATGAATGGGTAGAGAGTTTGGGACTCAAGAGTTCTGGAAACGGATAGTGGTGACAATGGGCAATATCGTGAATGTACTTGATGCTACCAAATTGTACACTTAAAAATGATAAATTTTATGTTATGAATATTTTAACACACACTGTGTTTGTGTGCATATATACAAATAGGACCCCTGGAAACCCAGCTTTTATTCCAGAGTTCCTAGTATGAATCACAAGGCTTAGCAAGGAGTAGGGGTACAGGGCCTATTGACTGAATGGCTCTGTGGCAGGGGTCATATCTCTGTCCCAGAACACAAGTCCAGGCTCTCAGAACAAGGAAGGAGTTAATCTTGGATCAGGTCATCCTCCCACCCACTCTTCAGATCTTCTGTGGCAGGTGCTACAAACCCAGAAACACAGAGGTGCCAGTTGTGTCCCACAAAAAAGGAGAAGAGGTCCCAGAAGAGGACAAAAGACATCCCTATATGTGAAATGGGCTCTATCTTAAAGGAGTAGCCGCAGCTCAGCTCTGTTATTGACATGCAGGATCATAGGCCCAGTGTTGCCAGATCTTCCAATTCTGCAAAAAACAAACTGAAAAAGCCAAAAATCTAGATTGGTAAACAAAAATCTTCTAATCTGTTGGAGACTCTTTGAAATTTTTAAAAAATACATTGTAGTCCAAACAAAACACCTTTATAGGTGAGACCCAGCCCACAGACCACCCATTTGCAAACTCGTTCTTGCAGTGCTAGGTGAATGAGTATTCAGGATTTGCCTGAATGTGTCTGATGACAGAGGAGCTCATTACTTACAAATATTTTGATAAATTCTAATTCTTAGGAAGGTTTTATCTTAAATTAAAACTTACCTCCTTGGAACTTTCTCTCACTGTGTTCCTATAACCACTCACATCCCCTTGTCATCTTAAACAAGAGAACAGTTACATGTGGTCAGTGCCATTTTCCTCCCTGGAGTCTGAGTTATTTGAGGACGGTGGCTAAGTCTTTCGTCTCAAAGTAAGGATAATAATAGCCAACATTTATTGAGCACATATGTGCCAGACACTATTCTAAGTACTTTGCAGTTAGTAACTCATTTACCCCTTACAAGAGCCCTGTGAGAGAGGTCCTATTATAATCACATTTCGTAGATGAGAAGACTATGGACAAGAGAGGCTAAATATGTCATTCAAGGTCACACACCGAGTAAGCAGCAGAGCCAGAACCAGGACACAGACGGTCTGGCTCCAAAGGTGATGCTTATAACACTGCCGTGCTTACGAGGACTATCACACTCATTCAGTAATTGTTTATTGATGTGAAACAAGAGAAAATAATACCAGTTCCTCTCCTGGAACCATAAAATGACCAGGTTTCCACAACACCAACCTGAGAGAGAGATTCCACCATACGAAAAGATGTAAAAGATGAGAAAGGAGAAAGGACAGCCTTTCACCGTAGCCACAGAGAATCAAGTTAGACACTAAGCAGAGCTTCCAGATGTTGAGGGCTTTGAGCTACTGGGAAAGAGAATATAAAGTTGTCCTTTCTTTCTTTGGAGATCCATTAAAAAAAAAAGAAGAAAGAAAGAAAAGAAGAACAGACTAATGTTTCCAGGGTGGCTTTTCCACCTGAGGCTGTCCAGAGGCAAAGGCAAACATTATAAAGAAACGTGGCTGCTGAGAAACTTGCCTTCTTTCAATGCCTGTTCCTCACAGGTTCTCCCCACGGAGCATAGAACAGTGGTCTTCTTAGCATATGAGCCTACTGGTCTCATGTCATAACGAATCCCAGGTTCAGGTCATTGGGAGTTAAGAGACCAAAGATTCACAGGTCAAATGCTGTATCCTAAAACTGTGGTCCCCAACCCCTGGGCCACTGACCAGTAGTGGTTGGTGGCCTGTTAGAAACTGGGCCACACAGAAGGAGGTGAGCGTGGGCAAGCAAGGGAAGCTTCATCTGTATTTATAGCTGCTCCCCATCCATCGCATCACCACCTGGGCTCTGCCCCGTCAGATCAGTGGTGGCATTCGATTCTCGCAGGAGCTCAAACCCTACTGTAAACGGTGCATTCGAGGGATCTAGGTTATACTCCTTATGAGAATCTAATGCCTGATGATCTGAGGTGGAGCTGAGGTGGTGATGCTAGCTCTGGGGAGCAGCTGCAAATATAGATTATCATGAGCAGAGAGGTTTGACTGCACAATAAATGTAATACGCTTGAATTATGCCAAAACCACTATCCCCACCCCGGACCCCAGTCCGTGGAAAAATTGTCTTCCATGAAACCAGTCCCTGGTGCCAAAAAGGTTTGGGATCAGTGTCCTAAAATACAACTATATGTGGTCAGAAACTGACATGGGATATCTAGAATCAGAGCATCTTAGAATGGGAAGGAGCTCAAGAGGTAATCTCATTTCACCCAGTCTCCCACACACAGCAGAATTGCCTTCTACAACAATGCTACCTACAACAAGTGGGCATTCACCTGTTATCCACACCCACCAACCATAGTTCTTGGATCTGCTGCAAAGAGAGGTGAAATGAATCACAGATAGTTGGCGCAGGAAAATCTCAAGGAAGCCTCAAGACTTGGGTCAGCATAAGGGACAGTTAGGGAGGACAAAACACTTGACATGTGATCTACTCAGCAGAACCTTTTTATGCATACCCACCCACAGGGACGTGGGACAATTGTGAATAAAGCTACAGGCAGGTGGAGTTTGGGAAATGTGGAGCAGCCCATTCTAATCCTGTTGCTGATCTCACTTTTTGTGACATTGTGATAAACTGGATTATTTTCAGTATATTTCTGAGCCCCACTGATGTTGGACCTCACCATGTGACTTGTTTGGGCCAAAGGAAGGTGGGCTGAGCTAATTGGGTAACAGTTCTGAGCCAAGGCTTTAGCGATCTGGTGTGTTTTTCTCCCCCCATGTGCTCCAGCCATTCACCCTGAGAAGAACATGCCCCCGTTCCAAGGAGAATGAGGGAAAATAGACCAGATCTGAACCTAGCCCATGCCTTGGGACCAGGCTTAGCCAACCTGCAGCCTAAACTGGATATGCCCCAATCACCCCACAACTGCATGAGAAAATAATGCTTATTATTGTAAGCCACCAAGTCTTGGGGTGATTTGTTATGTAGCATTATTGAAGCAATAGCTGGCTTATGCAGACCTTTGTCAGTGAACTGGACACCTGCTGTATTTGTCCCCCACCTTCCATTCACCCCTTGCTGCCCCTGGATTCCCTCTAGAAAGTACCTCCTCTCCACTTCTCAATCCCTTGCTTTGGGTAGGGCTCCACCCAGGCTCACCTAGGCTTAAATCCATGAACCACCACAGATGGGTCAGGAAAGATCTGTGCCCAGTGAAATTCTTGCTAGGAATTCTGGGAGAGGCACAGACACCCTTTCCTAGTGGACTTAAACCCAGGAGGGTGTAAGATTGGAAGTTCTGCAGCCATCTTACAACCAGACTGAAGGAGCCCCTCTGAGAATGGAGCCAGACAAGAAGAAAGCAGAGCCTAGATGTGGAGAGAGAGAAACCAGGTGTCTACTTTAAGCCCCTGTGTGAAGCCATGCCTGGAGGCAAATCTGCCCTACGGACAGTCCCATGAACTAAAAAAATTCAGTTTAACAAGCCAGTTAGGCTGGATTTTTAGTCTCTTGCAACTGAAAGACTCCTGACTCTCTCAACATGGTTGTCTTTCCACTAACCAACCCATGTACAAATCTTCCTGGGGCAGCTGTGGTACCCAGGGAACCAGAGGGTACAGAGTGGGGAAAAGGCCTTTACAATAGCATGAGGGAAAAGCCGAACAACTACAAAAGGTTTAACTAATAGTCCAGGACTCAATAACATGTATTTGTTCGTGCTTAGCAGCATTTGAGGGAGTGTACACCACCAGGGCATTTTGGCCAAGAGGTGTCCTTCTTCTGACACCTGAAGCAGGACAGAAAGTGAAAGGAGGGGGTGCGGAGGAGGCCTTTCTTGACCAATCTCACTGGGAAAGAGAGGCTGGGTTGCTGAGACCCAAGCAACCATCAGAACTGTCTGGAGACGTCCCCTCAAACTGTCCCATTAAGACAGGCTGAAATCTTACAAGACTTCATACCTGCCAAGGGTCATTCGGGGAGCCCCTAGCCTCCATACACAGCCATCCAGACCCACCATTAGCCAGCCTCTAAGGCCTCAAGGATTAGAGGACTTGTTGGTTTTTTGGTCCTTTTAAAAGCACCTCTCCACCAGAGATATTCCAGTATTCATGGAAGACAAGAGTCTTTTTGGGTAACTTGGGTCCATTTTCTCTGGGAAGATGTAGAACCGCCAACTCAGCATCCTCTCCCCCAGTGACAACTCTTGAAACAGGGCCTGGGGCAAGCCCTTAAAAAGGGATTCAGGGATGAGGGTGGTGGCTCACACCTGTAATCCCAGCACTTTGGGAGCCCGAGGCAGGAGGATCGCTTGAGGCCAGAAGTTGGAGGCTGCAATGAGCTATGATGGAACCACTGCACTCCAGCTTGGGCAACAGAGCGAGACTATGTCTCTAAAAATAAAAAAAAAAAGAATTAAAAGAGAATTTTAAAAAAAGATTTAAATATGGTGGGGGAGTAGGGGAGGGTAGATAAAGAATGTTTCCCTGCATTATGTGGACTTAGGAGGGAAAGATTGTGTAATGGGAGATGGTTGGCTTCTCTTGAATGCACCAGGCAGTTTTATGCCTCTGTGACTGTGGCCAACGAAGTTCCCTCTATACGAATATCCTCACTGCCTTGTCTGTCTGCCTGCCTGCTCCAGTTCTAATCTGCTTTAGCAATCAGCCCAAGCACCACCTCCCCTGGGACACTGTGTTAGGCTGTATTATGGGTCAACATATTCACTACCCCTTCCCACTGGCGTGATCTTGTGGAAGGATTATACTTTCTGCTCTATTTATGGCAGGCTTAGTCACATGACTTGCTTTGGCCAATGAAACTTGAGTGGGAGTGACGCATGCCACTTTGGAGCAGAAGTCATTGCATTCTACCATCTCTATTTTCCCTCTGCCATGAGGTCACGCCAGTCCCATGGAGACACTGCACCTTTACCCTTGGCCACAGAATGAAGAGAGTATGAAGTGGAACCACAGGAGAACTCTGGCAGATGTGAATGTGAAAAAAATAAAACCTTTATTGTTTTTTAGCGACTGAGATGCTGGAGCCATTTGTTACTGCAGCATAATGGAGCCCGAGCTGACTGATACACTCCCTGGGGCCAATTTCAGCAGCTTCTTCCCATATGTTCTCATTGCAGCTCAAGAGCAATCCAGTTATATTAATGACCTCATTGTGATATCATTTACTGTCTGTGTTCTCCGTGGACCCAAAACTCTCTCCAACACTACAGCCCATGCCATTTCAACTATGTTCCCCCAGCACCTTGCACGAGGCATGGAGCACAGTAGGCCCTCAAAAACATGAATGAATAAACGGCCAAGGGATCCTAAACCTCTGCACTGTCCTTTCCTCCCCAAGGTGTGCAGCCCTCTCCTGAAGCCCGTTGCACATAAATCTCTATCTTCAAGGTGACATTAGGTGACAAAATCAAGCCAAGTCAAAAAACAAGCGGCTACTAAACTGCATGAAACAGCTCTCCTGAGTAACAGGAATTCTGAGAATAGAGTGTGGCATGGAGGTAGAAACATCCTTGAGCTTCTAATGTTACCAGCAACCAGTTTTAACATATCCTTTAGGCTGCAGCACAGGAGGGACCAGGGGAACCTACACCATAAGCTCAGACTTCTCTTTGGGTGCTGAGAGATCTGGTTTGCAAGGCAGTTTTAAGGCCTCTCCAGGTCACGCTCTTAGATAGCCTCTGTTGCTGGAACCTGGAATTCTCAGCACACAGCTCAGAAGCCTGGTCCGGTTGCCTCTCCCCTAGCGAGACTTCAGCTCAGGCGACTGCCTGTTGAAAGAGTGCCCCAGGTCTGTCTCCCAGCCCCAGGCTGGGGGAAGGGCAAAATAAAACCTGGGCTCTCGCACCTTCCCTCCCTCAGAGTCAGCCAATACCCTCTGTGGCAGGGTGTTACCTAGGGAGGGCACTGACTCCGATTTCTGAGTATCTCTTGCTTTTCATAATATTTATTTTCTCACCCTAGCCCTCTCTGTGTGTCCAACCCACGCTGCCTTATCTGGGACCCTGCGTCAGAAGCACCGTATCCCAGGGGAGGGAGCCCCAGGGCCAGGCCTTGCTGCCCAGTTACCAAGGGCAGCAAGTGCGTCTTCTGGGCGCTCAGCGGAAGCAAACCACAATATTTACCCCAGGGGCAGACACGTGCTGGGTGATCCACACCGAGAGGGGATGGAAAAGAGCTGGTGTTTTGACTCCCTCTCCTCCTGCCGAGTTCCTGTTTGTTTTTCCACTGCGCTGTTGCAAGGTGCACATGGAAGGGGCCGTGTGGACAGTCTGTGTGTAGCCCCACTACCCCACCACACCCCTGTGTTGTCAGCACCCAGGTGCCAGCACTCCGACTCCGGAGGTGTGAGGCCCAGAGGAAGACAAGGTCGCTTTCAATGTCTCGGGAACAATTAGGTGCAGGATGGAGACACAGGACAGAGTCGCGTGGAGCAGACGGGCCAGAGGGGCTGGGCCAGGAATGACCAAGCTTGCGGAGCCGGAGCGGGGGAGGGAGGGAGCAGGCAAGTGAGGTGCCCGGCAACCTGGCAGGCCCGAGGGTGGACACGACCAAGGGGCAAGGCCAGTAGCAACCCCCCCGCCCACACCCCCAAGTGCACGCTGCGGAACTCTGCCGGCACGAAGCAGAGTCACGAGTCGAGCCGGAGCAGCGGAGCGGGCAGGACATCATCGGCGCCGGGAGACCACGCGCGCGTGGGTGGAGAGGGGGAGGGTCCTCGCATCCGACTGCATCCTCCCATCTCCAACCCGCAGCTCTACCCCGCATCCCTCCTTCTTCTCGTCCCATAGCTAGAAAACAAATTAACCAGTGTCCGGGAGAGCCTTTTGAAGGGACTGGGGAGGGGGCTTCCCGGGACAGGGGGCATCGCGCAGCCTCGGGCGCCCTCCGCTCCGGCTCACGCCGCCTTTCCTCCCTACCCGCACCCCACCCTTCTTTTGCCTTCCCCGCCTCCCTCCCCGAGACCCGCTCCCGCTCCCCGCTCCGCGGCCGCCCCCGCGCGGGAGCTCTCGGGGCGGGGGCGGAGGCGCCGGGCGGGGGAGCGAGCGGGAGCCGGGGGGCGGGGCCGCGCTGCTACGTCAGCAGCCGCGAGAGGGGATCCTGGGCGCGGGCCCCGCCCCCTCACGTGCTCACGGCGCAGGGCCGCGTGCCACCCGCGTGACCCGCAGGCCCCGCCGCCGCCTCCGCTGTCGCGCGGCTTCCACGCGTGGGAGGGAGGCTGCGGCGGCGGGGGCGGGCCGGCCTGGGAAGGCTGCAGGAAAGTCTTCCCTGGGACCCCCGCCCCTCTCTGCCTAGGCGTTGGGGGGCGCGGGGAGGCGGGGGTGGAGGGAGGCGTGTGGTCTTTGTGCGGGCCTGGATTTGGGGGAGGGGGCAGAATTTGTGGAAGGAGGGCTCCCTTCCCTCTGCCCCTGCACTGGCGCGTGCGAGAAGGAGCGGGTAAGGGGACTCTTCCCCACGTTGGTTCCAGATTCAAATCTAAGCTTGGGAGGGACGGGGGGGAGAAGAGCTTTTGCAATGGGAAGGGGTCCCCACAGCACTCTTCAGCCTCCATTGCTGCACCCATGACATCTGGGTCAAGTGCCCCGGTTTGTCTGAACCTGGGCACAGCACAGAGCTCAGCACACGCACAAGAATCCAACATCCTTCATTCCTCCTGGGTCAGTGACCTACTGACTCCCCCAGACCCCCAGTCCCCCTCCCGGAAATGGCCGAGCATTTGGAAAGAACCAGTGAGGAACAGAGGCCAAGGACGGGCCAAGCACCAAACTGAGTGTCTGCAGCAGCAGAAGAGAAGGAGACCCGTTATCTGTGCCTTTGCAATGTGTCCTTAAGTGACCCATTTTCCTGCAAGGTGTCGGGTGCTGAGGTAGTCCACACAGCCTGTTGCTGTCTTGAAACCGTCTCCACTGGTTGCTATTTGCAATCGCTGGTGAAATCGGGAGGGGGGAGGCTGCCTGGGACGAGCACTCCAGAGCAGAGGCCGCTAAAGGAAGTAAAATGCCTCCATGAAAAGCCACATATGGTGTGGCACAGCACCTGGGACTGAGGCGCCAGGGAAGCCACCAGCCAACCAAAAAGCAAGCATGGGAGGAGGGGCAAGGGTGTGAGCTGGACTGGGAGGACACTGAATCTGTCCCAGCCCCATTTCCCTGTCTCCCTGAGGAAATGGTAGGATTGATGTGTTCATTTGAATGGGGTTTGTATTCCCTCTGCAAGGGTAACTTCCCCCCACGACAGTTCTTCTGAGGAAGGCAAAACGTAACTGTGTCTAAATCCCGTGTGTTCATTTCTGGGATGGCCAGGAAAGGGGGGAATGGGAAGAGGGTTAGGGCAGGGAAGTGAGTCGCCTTTATTTACATGTCCAGATGTCAGTGTGTCTGGACAACTGCCTTCTACCCTTGGCTCTGCAGCAGGGCACTTTGCTCTGGGCACTCACTTTTATTAGGAATGGGAATGGTCAGTTTAACTGAATGGCTCTTGAGTGGTAGACACCATGGAGAAAACAAAGGGAGTGCCAGGTAAGGTCCCTGACGGAAAGGAATTTATATCTCATGGGGAAGTTCTATGTTCTGGAGATGTATACTTAATGAAATGCCAGTGAATGAGGTTAAGAGCCAACACGGGTGGTGTAGACATGTGCTTTGGTAGAAGGGAGACAACGATACAGACGAAGGAGCCACAGAAGAATGGGGAAGATTTGGATAAATGGAGAGGAGCTTTAGATGCTGAGAACTGCATGAGCAAAGGCAGAGACAAAGGAGTGACTGTGGCCAGCCCACAGGTCAGGGAAAAAGCTGGTTTGGCTGGAACAGAGGATCAGGGAACGCTAAAGACCTACTTGACAAATGAGTCTACTAGAAGCAGAGGCTTCCAGGTTCCCCTGCAGCCCCTAGTTGCCCAGTACTCTCTAAGGCTCGGCTCTGATCACAAAACTCTCTTCAGAAACATGCAGTGTCTCTCCATTGCTCAAACTCTATCATGGCATGGGAGGCCCTTAATGATTTCTCCCAAACCTACCTGTTCAGCCTTACTCCTATTCCACCCTTTCAGGCCCACCATATCCGCAGACTGTCCCTGGAGCCCTGAATGTGCCCTCTACTTTCCCCTTTTGTGCCTTTGCTTGTATGCTTTTCCCTTTGTTTGGAATGTCCTCTCCTCCTCCACCATTTCTGCCCACTCATCCTTGAAAACACAGCTCAAGTGCCAGCTCATCCCCCAGCGAGATGTAATTTTCATCTGAGTTTCCACAACATCGCGTACTCGATCTCAGCACCTCACGTTCTTGCTTCCTCACACGTAGTAGGTGCTCAGTTTACCAAATGAACGCACGAATAAATGAATGAGTGACTCTTAACTCTGCTACTAAACTGTAAATACACTCCTTGAGGAAAAGCACCATGTTTTATGCATTTGGCTTGACAAATGAATTTCAAATTGCACAGACAACACTGATTTTTCAGTGATTTTTCCCCATTTATGTAGCTATACCTGTTCAGAAGACATCAGGAAATGGGCTTTACCTATCCTTTTGCCACCAAGGATGACCCAGTCTTTGTCACCTTGATTCCCAAAAGGTCAACCAGATCACTGTTTCTCCGACTCTGGATCTCAAGTTATTAATGGTTTGTGACTCATACTTTTTGATGAAATAGAGCAAATGAGGAAATATCAGAGTGTATTGCAGGTTTTAAGGGTATTATTTTCTTTCAGTTGTTTGTGTCTATCTTCAGGTAAAATGAATGTCTTATTGTTGGCCATGGTCTGAAATCTTTGAAAGCTACAGATGCCCATGGAGGGTCATTTCTAGAATGCATGCTTATACTCTTAATAGTTAAGTAGCCAGCATTTATTGTGGGTTACTTTTGTGCCAGGTACTGTGTTACACTGTTTCACATACGTTATCTCATACGGTCCTCATTACAATTCTAAGAGAAGGGTGCTATTATTATTATTATCATTCTCATTTTCAGAGAAGGAAACTGAGGCTTAGAAAAATTAAGTAACTTGCGTACGATCATAAAGGTTGTAAACAGCTAAGCTGACGGCCCACTTCCAGAGCTCTCCTTAGCTGCTGCTCTCCAATATCTCCAGCAGCATCTGTTCTTTAATTCCATGTACTTACCTGAGAAAGGTCCTTTGTTTTATATCAATAAAATAGACACTACTTAGCCAGCATTCTAATGGGAGATGTTTTTAGGTATCCAGTAGGCACCAGTGAGGTGAATGGACTGTTGCCCTGCTTAAGAGTTTGAGAATCCCTGGTCTAGATGTGTTCACACACATGCACGCACACATGGAACTTGGAGGGAGCTGTAACTGAAGTTGCCCAAGAGGGCTACCTGATGGGAGCTGTGGTTTTCGTACAGAGACACAGCCACAGACAGCCACAGCTTGGCAGAAGGGAGATGAGGAATAAATACCCTGCCATGCCCTCCTCCTGTCTTTGGATTTCCCTCCCAGGGGCCCCACTGGCTGAACCAGGATCGAGAGAGTCCATTAATGCACTCCCTAGAGGTTAACCTCTCTGGGCACAGAACAGAGTGGAGGGAGTGACAGGGAAGGGCACATGGCGAACCCCCAGCCTACCATCCTCAGCATCAGTGCAGACTAACAAGAATTCCCAAGGCCTTTGAATGCCAAGTCTTGGCTCCTGCTGTACCTGACAGCTCACAACAACTCTCACCACTCCTTCAAGGACAAGATCTGAACGGGCCAAGTGGGGCATTGTGCAGCCTTGGGCCACATTGCAAGCCCCTCCCATGGCCCTCCCTCTCTTTATTCTCTGGGCTGCCAAGTGAGGAAAATCAGGCCAGAAAAAGAACTACTCCCCCCCCCCATCTACCTAGGCATTTGCAGCTCTGCCAGCTCTTGGGCATCTTGTCCGTGATCTAATCATGGACGAGGTCAGTGGGTTTTTATACAGGCTGGAGATTTGACTGTCTGAATGGCAGAAATTTATTCCTGCCAGGATTCTGCATACTTCAGAGCTAAAACCTCCCAGGGGAAGGAGGCAGGGCAAAGTTTGTGTGTGTGTGTGTGTGTGTGTGTGTGTGTGTGTGTAAGGGGATGGGGTAGAATGCAGCCTTCTGAAGGCATATTCCTGCTGTTCACACTTGCTCTGCCTTTGTAGATGAATATGTGGCTGCAGTGTGGCTAAAATATGAATGAATGTGGTGGTGTGCAGGTGCGTGAATGACTGTAAGTTTCTGTGAATGAATGCATTTGTGATGAAGGGTGTACGGGAGCCCTTGCAAGCCCAGCTAGTGGTTTGCAGGTGCCTGGGTGGCTGCCTGGAAGCACACTCATACTGATCCCCGCCTTTACCAAAGTCTATGAGTATTGGGTTGACTGCAGAAGAGGAAGAATACTCAGTTTTATCATAGCGCCTCTTTTTTGGTGGTGGCGCTGCCGCTGCCACCGCCATAGCAGCATGAACCATTGGCGATTGCCTTGTTCTCCCTGAAGCCCGAGAAAAGAAAGTGGGGAAAGACAAGGGAAAACACGTGGGCAGTCTATCGTCAGTGGAAGGCTCCTGCAGCCACCAGGAATTGTCCTTAGATAAACTCTAGTCCTGTGTCCTTCTGACTAGCCCTCAATGCTCCTCCTTGGGGCTGAGCAGGGTGCAGATGGGTAGTAGCTGAGGTTTGGTTTTCTCTGACCTCTACTTCCCTGACCTACTAGCCTGGCAAGGTAGAATTATGCATATTCTGTCCTTGTCTGAATGTTGGGGTTGATAAGATCTTATTCCCTTCTCTCTCCCAGCCAGATTTAAGGCAATGAAAGGAAGGGCTTTATTCTTTTAGGAAGTAGTGATAAGCCAAAAATGATTATGTGGTTATGAATTGAAAGCCTGACCGTGGGTGTATCAAAAAAATTTTCAAAGCCCACTTAATTTGAAGTCATGCGATTTAAATACATTTTGGGCCCTCCTTCTCCTTCACCCAAGGCCCCCCACATCCCTTGTCATCCAAGTGGCCTCTGTGAGGGCCCCTGTACACAATGGCCCTAATTAGTCCCCTCATTAATAGTCTCAGCAGAAGCCAAAGACTGAATGGGTCAAAGAAACCAAATTCTTCTAAAATCCAGAGGCGCAAGTACAGCACATTTGAGGAAGGTGAGTCAGGGAAAGAGGGTTGGGAAGCAAGAAATATAGAAAATGAAGACTACAAAACTATTGTAAACTGCTTCCTCTGAAAATAGAAAAATCTAACATCCCCTCCAAAGAAACTTTAAAAGTGGCATATCTCACCCACTTTGCTTCCATGAGGAGGCACTCTGTATTCACATATATAATTTATAGGTATGTATAAAAATGTAGAATTGTGAAATAGACCGATGAAAGCTGTATTGTCAGCTATGTGATGGGGGCAGTTGCCCCCCCAAAAAGCAGATTTTTATTAAATGCAGATTTTAAAAATACAATCTAATTATCAGATTGTATATTTAAGTCCCCCAGATTAAACCTAATCCTATTTTGGTGGGCTGCTGTGCCTTTTCTGCCAAGCAGCCATGAAAGGAAGGAACATCCCAGAGCCCTTGCTTATGAATGTACTGTCTCTGCTAAGTGTGAATGCTCCAGTGCTTTGTGTTTGTATGAATGGGGGTTGCGTGTGCTGGTCAGAGGCCACGTGAGACACATGGGGTGGAATTATGTCTTTAAAAAAAAATGAATTGGAAAAAATGAAACAGGAAAGTGTGAATGGGCATAAATCTTCCCCATGGCGCCGCCTCTTTCTTATTACCCACCACCACGATAGGGCACACCTGTTTTATTAAAATTAATTCATGGCTTTGCAAATATCAATAGATCAATATCTGCACTTGTGTTCCACCCTTCACTAGGACTAGACTGCTAAAAACAGAGAGCTGCAACACAAAAGATACTGCAGTCAGCTCAAGCAGGGAGTTATTTTTAGATCAGAAAGAGGGGAAAGGAAAAAAAAAGAGGCAGTTCTGGGTTTTGCAATCTAATTTGGTCCCTTTTCTTAAGGAAAAAAAAAAAAATACCATCAATGGCATTTTCCATACAATCTGATTTCTGTTTGGCTTCCAGAAAAAGAAGAAGAGAGCTAGGGCTGAAAATTCTGGAGTTTTATGGCTGATTCCAGCTAGTATCCTTTCTTCACCAGGCTCCAGCTGAATTAATTTGATACTATTTTTGAAAGTCAGTGTTTCTAAGGGAGACCTAATGACGCACTGACGTCAATGCAGGTCAATAGCACACACCGCTGGAACTGGGCGTGCTACTCGGAGCCAGAGCTGGAGCCTTTTCAAACAGCCCCAACTCTGCAAATATCCCAGCTTTGCAGGGGGAAAAAAGCCAGGGTTTTGTAAGCATTGAGACCCCCACCATCACCCCAACCCCCAACACCTTTGAAATTGATGCTTGCTTTCCTGATGCAAAAAAAAAAAAAGAAGAAGAAAGAAAGAAGGAAATCCAAATAGATATAATCAGGCGCACTGCAGTGCCAAAAAAAAAAAAAAAAAAAAAATACCTGTCAAAGGAACCGTATGTAATCGGCACACACACATTTACGTTCAGAATGCAATACATATCATTAGGGTCTGTCTATAAATAGACCCGAGTGTGTGTGCTTTGGGACTTAGTCCTAAACGGGGTTTTCGAACGTGGGTGATGAGTTCTTTGCTCTGAACAGTTACTCAGGAGGTGCCTGAATGTGTGGGGGTGGGAACGTGGGAGGGGGGCTGCCTCCTCTCTCTCCTCCTTCCCTCTGGCTCCCCCTCCTTTCTTTTCTCTCTCTCTCCCTCCCTCCCCCCTCACCTCTCTTCTTCTCCTTCTGTCCCTCTCTCATTTCCTCTTTCTCTGTCTTCTTCTCCCTCTCTCCTTCAGCATCCCCCCACCCTCTTTCTTTCTCTCCCCCCCCCCTTCTCTTCCCTCCTTCTCTCCCCCTCCCGCTCTCTTCTCCCGCTTCCTCCAAGTCTGGCACTGAACGCGAACTGTTTTGCTTTGCTCCGGGAAGAGTGCAGACACACAACGTGAGATCCCGAGCTTTTTGCGTGGTGCATTTAAAATGCTTCCTTATTTATATTACCCTCATTCCCTCACCTCCCCCACCCCCTCACCAGTCCTTCCAAATTTCCCTAGAAATCTATGTAAAGCATGCGGAGGGGAAAACATTTGCACAAAAAGTGAAGGAGCTCGCCAAGGTAGGTTATACCATGCACTGTCTTGTGTCTGGCTTTTGCAAAGTTTATGATGTCAGTTGGTGAATGTTTGGAGGAGTGGATTTGTATGACTGACCATGATTCCTGTCTTTTACGTTGAACAATTATATTTGTACAAATTGCCTAGACTTCTTGGGCAGGCTTTCCTAGGGTCTTGTGTGTGTGGTTTTGTGCAGGAGGCATGCCAGTTGGAAGACAATCCTGTAGTGTTAAACTGGGGAGGCGACGCCGTCTTGGCTCCCCCACCCTGGTGTTTCGCGGTGTGGGGGTGTAAGGGTGGAGGGGGTTTCTGTAGTGGGCAAGTACTTATGTCACTTTGCCATATTTTGGGTTGATTCTCCTTCACTAAATGTCTTCATTCTTGCCATTATTTGGCACATGAAAATTTAGTTCCAAAAAGGCTTCATGAAGTCAGAGCAGAGTGAGGGGTGTGGGGGAGATAAAGAGAGTCAGGGCATGGTGGTGATGATGGGAGTGGTAACATTTCTTGCATAGAGAATTTAGTCTTCTCTCTTCCCACTATTTGGAGAAAATGCTAAGTCTTAGTGAGTGTAAGCAAAATAATTTTTGTTAAAAACCTTATTAGGTAAAATGAAATTAAAAAAAAAAAAAAAACACTGTTTCCATTGCAAGAGCAAAAACTGCTACAGCTCACAACCACCTGTAGAGGGAAATCTTTATGCATGATGTCTTAGGGCTGGTTGTGTAGAGGGAAACAGCCTGCAAAGGCGCCTGGCAAAGTTTGCAGCAGGAAAGAAGAGCGGCTGGGCGCTGCAGGGTGAAAGGTTAAATCTCAAAGGGTGGCACTCAGCCAGGGTCTCGCGTCTGGGGAGCTGCAGAGTTGGCTTCCCTGCTTTGGGGGTGGTGCTAAGATGGGCTGAGCTAGAGGTGGAGAAGCTAAATGGGGCGGGGGCTTCCAGAGCGTATGTGCGTAGTGCGGGGGGAGGTTACCGGGCGTAGGGGCTGGGGAGGGTGGCGTTCTATGAGGTTAGGGATCGTAGGGTGCCTGGTGTCATGTGGCCATAGGAAGGTCAGAGGCCAGTTTTTCCGTCGGGCCCTGGTCCTCCCTGCTGCTGCACAAATCGAGGTGGTTATCAACAAGTGTTTGTCCTGAGAAGATTAGTTTTGACAGGGACTTCAAGGGTTTTTTTAATCTGGGTAAATCCACCAGGGCTTTATTGTGTGTAACAAAGAGAGTCATTCTTTGTTAGGAAGGAGCCTCGGGAAGAGAGGTGGGCGGATGGAGAGAGGGGGCTTTTGAACATCAGCCATTTGACCTTGAGGGCCAGAGTTCAAATCCTCCACAGGGCTGAAAAGGCTGAAAAGGTATCTTTATCCCTTCTCCCGCCCCCGCATCTTTCATCCTGAGCTTTATGTTTAATGGGGAAAATTCAGCGCCTGGTGTTGGCCAAACCTCATCAATGGGAATTCCATGTGTCTGAGAGCAGGATTTTTTTTTTTTTTTTTAATCTAGGGAAGCAGGCAGCACTCTCAGCTGTAGTACTGTATTTTTTTTTTTCCCCTGCAAATGATCTTCTAGGAAAGCTGAATCACCTCCACTCTGAAGAGCAGTCACTCCTGGGAGGTGGAACACAAGGTGGGGGAGGGAATACTTCCCCATGGTCTTTAAATATAGATGTAGGGGAACCACTTGAATGTCTGGTTAAAATGAACTTGCAAATATGGGGATGATAAAAGACAAGGGTTCTTTGGACTGGATTGGTTGTTGAGAAGACCACCTGAGTGGTGATGTGATTTTTGAAGGAGTTAGTGGCTTTTTCCTCCTGGGGGTCTGGCTAGGTCACCAATTAACATAAGAAGGGAGTCTCTGTTGGCAGGGAGGTGGGGGATTTGGGGAGGGTGCTTGGAAGTTAGAATCAACAGTCCTGTGCCCCCTCCCCCTGGAACTAAAATAACCAAAAGGCAACAAGTACAGATGCACATAGAAATGGGAGGTGAAATGTGGGTACAGACAGGCATTAAGCCTGCTGTTAGGATGAAGCATTGTCTAGCTAAAGGGAGCGAAGTGCATGGTGACTCCATCCTTAGGACCTGCAGGTGGAGAGTAAACCCAGGCCAGCTTGCCGACACCCACCGTCCACATCGCTGAAGGTCCCGTTCCATCACTTTTTGGCCAGTGAAAGAAGGGGGATAATCTTTCACAGCCTGGAATGCTTTGGGTTTCTTGCGACGCTCTTCTCAGAAAGAAATTGTTTCTGTTCTTTACTTAAGTCAACAAGTATTTGTCTCCTTTGGATATACAGGGAGAGGAAAGTTGTTACAAAAAAAAATCTGGTTCTGGAAATATAGCCATGTCCTCCATAGTCCACCCATCAGTATCTCTCTCTGCTCCCAGCTGTGGTCTCCTGAGGACCAGGTACCAGAAGGACACCAGCCCAATATATACTCCTTACCATCTTTTTCACCCTTAAAAGTGTTTCGTGTCCATCAGCCCCCTGAGATCCATGTAAAAGACCGTCTCTGTCAGGTTCTACGAGATGGCCAAGTGCATGTCACATGCAGACACATATGTGCAGTGCACATGCATATATGGGTGCCCGGGGTTCTTTCCACACATGAGCTCACCAGCAACACACAAGGGAACGGACCTTCTTCTCTGTCAAGCCTGAAGATGCCAGTTGAAAAATGCCACATCCAATTTAGGGGTGGATCTGACGTCCCTGAGTGTATGTGGTGAACCTGAATTTGCCTTGGGTTTCCTCATATTCATTCAGGAGTGTCAGTTGCCCCTTCATGCGACGTTGGAGAGCATTATGGCAGGCAGATCTCTACCCATGCATGGGAAGAATGAAGTCCAGCTTTTCTCTTCATCACCGTGGATGAGCCCTGGTGCTTCTCCCATTTCTCAAAAGAAAAATAAGGAGCAGGGCCACCTATATAATTTGTGGGGCCCAGTATAAAATGAAAATGTAGAGCCCCTGTTCAAAAAGCAGGAAAAAAAGTACTGTTCAAGATACAAGAATATAAAGCCTTTTCCTTTCTTCCACAGTCTCTCTATAGACTTGTCATGGTGTTTTTTATTTGCTATTTAATATCGTGCTAAATAAAAGTTAAAATTTTAAATTTTTAGCATAAATTTTACCATTCGTCATTATATTGTGCGATGCCAGTTGTAAATGTAAATATGAGAGCATTTAACTCATTTGTAGAATCACTGAAATTACACAATTCCTATTTCATAGGTTGTACACGAATAGGTATTTTGTTCCTACCAGAATAATGGAAACATTGAACCAAATGAACTCAGCTGTTTTTATTTAACTCTTAATATGAGCATGTTCTATCAATACCATCTACCTTCTGCTTGTTGTTGAGTAGGGAGAGACCGAAAAGAGTAGGAGGCTGGGCACAATGTCTCATGTCTGTAATCCTAGCACTTTGGGAGGCCAAGGTGGGAGGATTGCTTGAGGCCAGGAGGTTGAGACCAGCCTGAGCAAGAATGAGACCCCTTCCATCTCTACAAAAAAATAGAAAAATTAGCCAGATATGGTGTCACCCACCTGTAGTTCAGCTACTTGGGAGGCTGAGGCAGGAGAATCACTTGAGACTAGGAGTTTGAGGTTGCAGTGAGCTGTGATGATGCCACTGTGCCCTAGCCCCAGTGACAGAACGAGACTTGTCTCAAAAAAAAAAAAAAAAAAAGAGCTATGGGTTGTGGTTGCTCTATCTTCACCTTTCCTTCTATCATCATTTTCAGCATAGGCGGTTGGCAAATCCAGCAAAGGAACACAAGTAAAAAATGAAATGCTAGGGTTCCTTGGTCATTAGTGTTTCTTAGAACCTCACTGCCACCTTTCTGCATTTGATACACTTGGTTCAAACAGAAAGCATGATAGCTTGGTACCGTCAGTGTCCCCATTTACTCATAGACTTACATCCTACTTGCTTTGAGTCTCACTGAGTTCCCACCGGAATTCTGTACTCACAGGGCACTGCCAGAGATTGATGGGCATACATGTTCTCCATTGTCCTACAGACTTCACTTACAAAACGTGAGTTCAAAGATAAAATTATTACGAATTTCAAGACAATGACAGTAGCGTCTTAAACCAAGCATGGTGCCCTTCTGAGTACAGGACCTTACACAGGTTGCACGTTCATGAAGCCAGCCTGGATGGCAGGAAGTGAGAAGTAACCCAGATCCCAGGCTGAGAACCCTGTTGTTCATCTTCCTTCATCAAGTGAATAATCCCATCTGCAGCAAAAAACCTTAGCGGGCCCCATTTTTGATCCATTGGGACTTTCTTCTCTAACCAAGTCCCACTCTGTGAAGTCTACCATTTCCTGGTGACAGTGTCACAGCTGTGAAGAGAAAATTCATCTGCTGATTTCTTCTGGGTCCACTGAAACCTTGGGTTAGAGCCCAGGCCTCGGAAATGACGCACTGGCTCCAATCCCCACCTACCACTTTCGGGCTGGGTTCCATCAAGCAGATCTGTACTTAGGTTTCACTATCTAAAATTAATAAAAATAATAATAGCTTGCTTCATGAATAATTGCGCTAATTATTTAGTGCTTATTAATTATTATTTATCTCACCACTGCTTTGAAGTCTGCCCAGGAATCCCCTGGCCCAGAATAACAGGTTCTCAGAAATTATTAATACTTGGAAGTAAATTCAATTGATGTTGATGCGGAAGAAGTAGGGCTCGAGGCTTAAAGAGTCAAGGGGAAGACAGTCCCATATTCCTGATGGACCTAATAAAAAAGGAATTTTTCCTTCCTTCATCAACTGCCTTCCTGCTCCTTACCTGCTAAAGAGCAAAGCTAGAGGGCATCTTAGAGATGTGAGGTGGACTAGTGTGGAAATAAGATAGCATTAAAAATGCATCCAATCAAGAGAAGGAAGACACTATTGACCTTCCGTCGTTAGTTCAGGGACTTTGAGAGTTGTGTTTTTCAGGCTTTATCTAGCTTTCCTTTCTTGTCTGGTCCTTTGGGACCCAACACCCTTTTGTGAAATAGTTAGCATGGCCTAAGATACTGAGAGTACCTAGAAAAAGGAGGAAAAGGAATTACTCTTGTTTCTCTTTTATATAACATTTACTAGACTTGGAGGCTGCTACAGTGACAGGCTAGTTAGTGGACTGGAAGACCAATCAATGACTAATTATTTGCTGTTTATGAATGAGCCTAACACAGTGCTTGACCCATGGTGGGTGTTTAATAAATGTTAGCTCATTCTGAGTATGTCTCATTATTGTGACAATATTTTATGGTGACAGAGCCATGGATTTGGCATCAAACTATGTAGGTTTAGGCAATCAAGTGGATGTGTGATCTTGGGCAAATTATTTAGCTTCTTTGTGAACTGCTCACCTCACCTGAACAATTTGAGTATTCACATCATAATACCTACCCCGAAGAGTTATTTTGAGAATGTAATGAGAAATGAGATGGCTCATCTAAAATGCACGTCAGATACATATGTGATGTATGTGTTTGAGCACATGCGTGTGTACAAAGGCAGATATTAAAATTTTTAAAAACCTGGCGTTCCTCTCTTTCCCATATTACTCAGTAATAGAAGTAGGCACAGGCCTCTGATAGGCTGGACAGCATCCTGAGTACAGTATTACAGTGAATCGTTCAGGTTTTGCAGCCAAACATACCTGGGTTCAAATCTTGGCTCCCATATTTGGTTGGTTATGTGACTTTTGATAAGTTATTTAAACCCGCTAAGCCTGTTTCTTGACACTTAATGGATACCTACCTCAAAGAGTTGCTGTGATGATTTATTGAATGGATATTTGGAAAGGACTTGGCACAGTGCCTGGCACATACCAAGTGTCTAATATATTACTTTATTTTTTATTGTTACTATTATACCCTTGGCCATTGGTGGGCCCAGGGAAGCATCAGCAATGTGACTTGAGAACATCTTCTCATGAGGCTTGTTTGGGGTGGCACTTCCACTATATACCTTTCTTACTTGGGAAGATTCTTTCTTTTCTGAAGCTAGCAGAGTACACATACACAGGGACTCCTCTTGGGAGATCTGGGTAAAGTCTCTCTTCCTCTTACCCTACTGAAGCCAAAGGATTGGCTATTGACCCTCCACTAAGCAAGGGACAGGCCTGGGCAACTTCCCTGGAGAATTCACTGCAGCTCAGAGCTCATTAACTGTTTTATTCCAAGCCCGAAAGAGGACACATCCAGGTAAGAAAAAAGGGACTCAAGTCAATGTTTAGCCCAGGTCTCAACCTCAAGAGTATGGGTGTGAGAAGGTCATCTGCATTTGACTCGCAGGAGCCAAGAGTCAAGACTTGAGCCTTCTCTCCACCGAGGCATATGTTTCAAGTCCTCCTTGGACTCTGTGAGAGCCCTTCAGTGATTCCTTGAAGGCAGGTATTAAATATGACTATCTATTCCTCATCGCAGTCTTGAGTTTCAGTGACCTCATTCCCTAGTGGAGAACAGAATAAAGTAATCCCTCACCTGGTCCTTATGGTCTCTTTAAAATTGGAGACTCAACAAAAATTTCCAGAGGGTCGACCAGATAGAAGCTCAGACACTAGGTTCTGAGGATCCAGTGGTAATTAAAACACCAATCCTGCTTGCCACCATGGCACGCATAATCCAGAGGGTGAAAGAGGCCTTTAACAGTCCACATTTTTCTTTTGGTGAGACCCTTACCAACACTGGATTCTTATGCAATTAAAAGGCCTTTCATGAACAATAAGCCACCATCGGCTCCCTTTTTCTCTTCCAAACTTACCTGTTCTATGTCCCATTCTATTAGGAATTCTTTCATTCACAAATTTATGTGGGTTAATTGGTGTAGATGTACCAATTGGGAAAGAAGAACAAGTTCCATCCATTAAGATCCAGAATTTTAGTTGCAGAGATCCTCGGTAATATTTGGTGAGGAGACCAGGCTTTTATGGCAGTTCATTCTGTTAGAAGCCCATGGACTCATTATGTTAGAGTTCATGGGTCATAGAACTACAGGACTTACCCTGACCACCACATCTTGAGTATTAAGAACCACAGAGCCAGCAAAGACCTGCTCTGCAGGGAGTAGCCTCAGTCTAGCCTCAGTCTGGGGCAGGAGTTAGGATCCCAACTCACTAAAAGGTTATTTGCTTCTACTTGCTTTTCTATATTTGCTTGAATTTGGAAAACAGAAATGGTTCAGGGAGGTGATATAAAGGATAAGGAAAGATCAAAATAGCCACTATCCTTCCTTGAAAACTTCTTTAGCCATTTCCACCAAGTAAGTTTCTCTTAGTCTACATTAACTTGCTGATTTATAAGCTCTCAGATTTTTAAAAGCACAACCACCTGTATTTGCAAGTTGTTGCATGTTGAAGGCAGATCCCTAGTGAGGGCTTGGTACATTCCTATCAGGGCCTGGAAGAAAACTAGACCATAAATCCCTAATCAGAATGATCCTCTCCTGTGCATGAGCCCCAGATCCTATCAAAACATTAGTAATTCTCCTGAGTTACAATCCAGACCAAAGTTGTGTTTTGGTTTGTAACCTAACATACTATTTCAAACCAATTGGAACCTATATATTTGCTAATACTGGTGGCCGAGAACAGCAAGTTACTCCATGAATCAGAACATGTGGTGCTAGCCCTAGAGGTGAGGGGCTGAGGACAGGGTAGGCCTGAGCCCAAGTCCTCTCTTCTTCCTGGAGTCAGTGGTTCTCAAGTTCTTCCAGGCAGTATCTCCTTCATTGTTTCTCTTCCACGTCCTCCAAAGCCCACATTCTCACAGGAAAGCTTCCCTCTGTTGACTTTAGAATGTGGAGGATTGGTAGGAGTAGCCAAGCTCCTTGAGGAATTGAAG
The DNA here is from genome assembly GCF_000956105.1 of Propithecus coquereli. Lineage (NCBI taxonomy): Eukaryota > Metazoa > Chordata > Mammalia > Primates > Indriidae > Propithecus > Propithecus coquereli. The sequence goes on along the minus strand of NW_012150508.1, from coordinate 1,077,901 downwards.
GCAGGGTCTTTGCCATCTATGATTAAGGAGAGGTGCCTCCTGTGATGTGGGCTCTACAGCCTCTGCTTTCCCTAACTAGTCCAAGCCCAAGGAGACAATGCTGACCCTTAACCAGAGGTGGGTGAACAGAGCCCAGCAAAGTTCAAATAAGGGCAGATGGAGTGATGGCTTATAGCTGCTGATAAAATCCATTACCTGGCCAGGTACAGTAGCTCACAACTGTAATCCCAGCACTGTGGGAGGCTGAGGTGGGAGAATCTCTTGAGGCTAGGAGTTTGAGACCAGCCTGGGCAATACAGTGAGACCTCGTCTCTACAAAAAATAAAAAAAATTAGCTAGCCATGGTAGTGCACACCTGTAGTCCTAGCTACTCAGGAGGTTGAAGCAGGAGGATCCCTTGGAGAGCTGGAGGTTGCAATGAGCTGTGATCACGCCACTGCACTCCAGCCTGGGCAACCGAGTGAGACCCTGTCTTAAAAAAAAAAAAAATCCCTTACCTATCCCCAGATTATTATTCTTCATGGCAGTTCCCAAAGAGTGCCTTTTCCTTTAAGGTATAGGACCTAAAGAATTATACTCTTAAACTAGGCCTCCAGCTGTCAGTCTTCCAGCTCATTCCAAATTATGGAATCCCAGTGCATTTCCAAAAATGTATTGAGTCCCTTTTGTTCTGTGTGGCTTGGTCAACTTACAGTGGAAAAAGGAGGTAAAATCCTTCATCCTGGAGGTAATTTTTTCCTCCTGAGACAGGTTACACTTTCCCTATAAGAATGAGACAATGGAATGAGAAGGAACATCCGATGCTTCCATAGGTCCTGGTTGGGGCTTAACAAGGTGTACCCCACTGCTCAGGTTCCCCTAATCCTTTAAAACTTCTCCCAACGGTGAATGGAACTCCACTATTGTCTGTTCTGGACAACCCAGCCAGGGCCCACGGAGGGCAGCTCTATATATCAGAATACCAGCTACTACATTTAACAGCTGTGTTTGACTTTGGACAAGTTATTTAACCTCTCTAAGCCTCGGTTTTTCAACTTGAAAATGGACATTGTAATAGGAACTGTTTCATTAAGAATTGAGTGGGATAATGTATACGTACCTCTTAGCACAGTACCTGAAGTTGGTAAATACAGTACCCAATAAATATTAGCTATTGTTACTCTTGATATTATGCTAGCAGAAAAGGGAAGCAGAGCTCTCATCAAGCAGTTTTAACCTTCCTGGATGGCAAGACTTTGCTTTTTTCTGGGTTCCTTCTGGCTGTGTATCATTCTGGGAGTCGGTGAGGCACAGAGCCTTTTGAGTACCCTATAAGAAACGAGGCTGCTGCTAATCGAAATGAGGCAGTGAGCAAATGTTAATTGTAAGAAAGCCCAGAAAGATCTCCCATCATGTCTTAGGGCTCCTACTATTGCATTGATTAACTGTAAGCCAGAAAATAAGTGTGAAAAAAAAAAAAAAAGGTCTGTGCACTGATAGGTGGGCCAACTGGTTGACCTAAGGTCTCTAAGCAGGGAAGGAGCTGCAGGAAAGCTTTGTTTACAGCCTTCGTAGAGTCTATCTTGCCACCTTTCGGGGGCCATGCTAGGTCTTTTATCAGAGAAGGATTCTACATCCATCGTTTAGTTTACCCAATATGTGCTTCTAAAGGCTCCTGAGAGCAGGCAATGACTATTTCCTTCCCCCTGCTGCTGTTAGATGGGATACCCAACCAGCTGATGCAAATCTTTTTGGGAGAGGAGTGATGTCTAGGCTCCACGACTCTTTAACAGCAATTTTATAGGAAGGTCCTTTAGTGGCTGTGACTCAAGCTAGAACATATTCAACATGCCAAGGGCGGGAGAAGTGTTAGCTTCCATCTCAGCCCCAGATTTCCTGGGATCAGTCTCAGTAAGAACTAGTCCTTCTATTCCAACTTGCAAATGGAGCCCAAGGGTTGAACCTCGGCAGGGGACTCAAGATGTCTCTAAAGTCCAAGAACACCCGGGCTCTATGAAGGCAGGACAGGGTCCAGGTCCTTTACTGAGGGCTCCAGTTTTCTCTAAGTAAAAGGTTTCTAGTGGAGAAAAAAATCTGTGGCCTCTGGGCAGAGATGTGTTTTACAGAGAAATGAAGGGAATGTGGACCAGAGACTGGTTTTACTCTGGAGCTCCCTCTACTGGCTCTTTGATAGAAATGCCATAGCAGTTACTCCGCCCTGCCCCAAGGGCATCGATTTGAAACCTCTCAGCATCTTGGTGCCTTGAAGCAAGGAGAAAATAGGTGTCCTGAGGCACAGGCAAGATGAAACTCCAGATGTTGGTTTCTTCTGCCTCCCTGATAATTTCGTCTAATGTTTACTGGCTGCCAACACAGTGCTAAGCATTTTATTTGCATTATTTTATTTAATACTCACCATAAGCCCACGTAGCAGGGTTTTGCAAAGGAGGCAGCTAAGACCTAAAGAGATTATATAAGTTCCTGGTGTCACCAGAGACTGGACTCCCTTACTGACCCTCATCATCTTTATGATTCTCCTGAATGACAACTCAAGAGAAGCAAGAACCAAGGAACAATGTGAGATTGGAGGTGGAACTTGTTCTAATCACCTAATATAAACAGGTTGTACTGGCTCTGAAATTGCTTCATAAACTTCCTGGGTCCTAGATAATTTCAGTTCTTTTTTTTTCTTAAATTCAGCTTATGAGGCAATTGATTACATGGCAGTGCTTGTCCAGTCTGCGCTCTCACTGTGATACCAACTGTGAAACGAGGGCCAAAGAAAGCAGAGTAACTACCGCAGTGACTGAGAAGAATTTCCATTATGGAGATGAGGCCTTTTTAAATTTGTGGAACATGTTCACACCTATTTTTCTAAAAATAAAATCCCGTGATGTAGGTAGGGCATGTAGCAGCGCACACATTTTATGGGTTGGGAATTTAAGATACTGAGTGACTGGTTCCAGGTTTTCCTTAGGGGCAAATGGCAGAATCAAGACCGGAATGGTCACTGTCAGGTTAAGTTCTGACTTTCTGGTTGGTGTTGGTTGGAACTGAGGTCTAGGTTGGGCTTTTTCATTACAGAAAGTAAAGATTGTGAAACGACCTCCTTACATCTGTGTGTTTTACCTACAGATCTTTTCCTGAGTTGCTCCTTTCCCTGTTTGGGTTGGTTCATCATTGAACTCCCTTGATATGGAGCCATTTGGGAATTAGGAATTACACAGCCACTCATCTTTTCACTGTTGGTCTCTCACCAGTTCATATTTCAGAGGTATCTGGGCTCCTGGGAGAACCTCAAATATGATTTCAGTTCACCTGTACTACGTGAAGATGTAAATGTTATCACCTCACCAAGGAGAACCTCAAAGCATTTCCATATTGGTTCTTCTTGGGGAGTTGAGATATAGGTAAGTAACAGGATTCCAATTCCTGTACTGGGTGGGATTCTGGTCTCCAATTTTACTGCCAGTGTGTCTCTAAATCTACACAATGGGATGGCGGCTACACCCAATATTACCCAGCTCCCTGACCCCTGACTAGGACCTCCCATTAGCTGCCCCTTCCTCTAAAGGCAGAGTGATGTCATAATGGATCAAAATGGTCCCTGCTGGTAACACCACGGAGATAACAAGAGCAGACTTTCTGCAGTGCCTCCTGAGTGATTGGGTTGTCCTTGTCTAAACAGAGCGGCTGGGTTAAAAATATTTGTCCATGATGTTACCTCCTGGCCCTGAGCTACGGGTGGAAGCAGCTCTTTCTGCTTTGACCTGTTAATACCACAAACTCCACTTTGCCAGAAATGTGACTTCTTGATGAATAATCAGTCCAAACCTGCCAAATTGGAGTGAACTCGTATTTGGCCACCTGCTGGTAAGACTGACCATCCCTTTGCCCAATTGCAGCCTTGAGCATCTGCCCCTTGTGGTCCTCCCATCCTCAGGAAAGCCAAAATATTGCCCCTGCAGAGGGAGAGGGGACAGCCAGGAACTGAACGCTCACAGGGAATTGTGAGTGATGGAATGTGGATTGCTGACACCACGTCCCTTTCCTCTTGCTTGTACAGGAGCGCCAAAGACCAAGAGGAGACCAGATGAGTTTTCAAAGCAGTCCTCACACACCCAGGACACACCTCATCCTTTGCCTCGCGCTTTCTGCAATGTTGCTGCTCACGTTCATCTTCCTGCTAACCCTTGTCATAATAACCCCTTCCTGATCACCATCCCTTCTCCATTCGCCATCCACTCAGCTCCTTCTCTGAGGTGCCCCTCTTATGGGCAATGGCTTTAGTCTCTGTTTGGCAAGTTTCCCTTTAAGTTATATCCAGATGCCTGACATTAGTTTCCCTCTCTCCTATCCCTGCCTTGTGCCAAACTCAGCCCCCTGGTCAAGAAACCCACAGCAAATCCTACTTCTTCCAAAATGAAGTTACTAGACACTCTACCAGAGCAGTCACACTCAATGAAGGGGCCCATGGTATATCTGACTGTGATGTAATTGGAATCAGATGGAAAAAACAGAAATTCCTGAATCCCAGTCAGATACAGTGAAAGAGCTTACTCATGACTGTTTGGACTTATTGAGAATGTGGGGGTAGGACGAGCAAGAACCTCAGAATTGGATTACCCCTAAATACAGGATGGAATCATCTAGATTTTTTTTTCTCCAATTAAATTTGCATTTCATTCACCACATTGCAATGGCTTCACTCTAGACATTTTCATTCGAGACCCAAGGCTTCTCTTCATGGGTCCTGAGCCACAGGTTCCTGGATGGTGAGGTAAGTGGCATTCGCCGGCACTATCGAGGGTAAAACACCAGTGATGATGAGTCAGATCCACTCTGTTAAGCCCTAAGATTTGTCCTCTATTGGTCCCTCTTGACCAAATGTCCTTCAGGGATCCCCAGCCCAGCCATAGATGTTAGTCCAGCCTCACAATGCTAATCTAGACCTGTGCAAACAACAGACCGTGAGGATTGACCAAACCAGGGTTTGTTGATGTCATAGCACTCTCTTTCTCAAAGGCAATCACTACAAAAATGTGGTTCTCTGAAAACCCACTATACCTAGAAAGTGCATTTCTTCCCTCTACCCTTTCTTTCTACCTTTATGGGTAATCTAGGACTGATGAAAGATGCCAAGTTTTCACATGTGAGCTGAAGGTCTCTCTTCTCACTGACAAGATTCAGATCCAGTTCATTATTTAATAGCTTTGCTAATAAGTACAAAAAACTGGCCAACCCAGCAGATATGTTAAGTCTATTCTTCCTCTATGTTCTACAGCTTATACCAGGAATTAAGGAAATGCAGTCCCCATTCTTTACTCTTGGCCAATCAGACATAGTGATCCAAGCTTAGTATATTAGCAACTACTGGCAAGACTGCTTTAATAGTGAGTGGATAAAAGGTTCTGCTAATTCAGACCCACTAGACCCCCAAGAATTTATAACTGAGCTCTCTCTGCCTGCTGAATTCAGGTGGAGTAGACAATTGTCCATCAAGTATAAGATAAAGGCTAAACTCAATGCAGGTATCACTAAGCATCCCTTAGATTGTTTTCTCCCTATGGTCCGTGCTTTTCCAGCTCTGATACTTTTCTAGTTTGCCTCTGCTAATGTACCCTGCAATCTTGAGTCCCACCCCAGCCTGTCCTTTCAGCCTCAGCCTCCTAGCATGTGCTTGCTCTGGCTTTCCTGTCTTCGCTTAGATCCTCGCCATGAAACCTAATTAGATATTCCTTGGTGACTCTCTAGGTCCTCGTTCTCCCAAATATGCAAGGCATGGGCTAACCTATCATCTGGTTCTCCAATGTGTTCAGTGGCTAAAATTGTTGGTGGGGTGGCATGAGGCATTTGAAAGAGTATGCTCCTTGATAATGGAGTTATACAAAGAACGGATATTATCTTAACTGTTCTGAGGTTGAACAATGTAACTACTTTTGGTGAACAGAGAGTTGGGACTATTTTGAGTTGCTGATGGCAACCAAAAAAAGGGGGGAGTGGAATTCCAGTGACTTTCCTCTAGCTTTCACTGGTCCTTTAAAACATTCACTGTCAAACCTCCAAATACGCTGGCTTTTAAGAAGTGTTTCCCAAGACTGAATGTACCTCTTGGTCAGGGTAAGTGACAAAAACATGTATTTAACAGGGAAAAGGGATCATGGAACAGCCTGTTTTATGCATGTGACTTATCTATGCCCACCGTGCTAATGGCTCAGCCTGTAAAGTTTTCATAATCAGGAAAATAATCAGAGATGCCAGTTTCTAAAGGAGTGAAGGAGGAGGCTGGGCGCAGTGGCTCACGCCTGTAATCCTAGCACTCTGGGAGGCCGAGGCGGGCGGATTGTTTGAGCTCAGGAGTTCGAAACCAGCCTGAGCAAGAGCGAGACCCCGTCTCTACTAAAAATAGAAAGAAATTAATCAGACAACTAAAAATATATAGAAAATATTAGCCGGGCATGGTGGCGCATGCCTGTAGTCCCAGCTACTCGGGAGGCTGAGGCAGAAGGATCGCTTGAGCCCAGGAGTTTGAGGTTGCTGTGAGCTAGGCTGATGCCACGGCACTCTAGCCCGTGGTACACAGTGAGACTCTGTCTCAAAAAAAAAAAAAGGAGTGAAGGAAGATGAGGATGACTAGCTAACTCAAGGTGCAGATTTGCTGCTGTTCTCACCTTAAGACAACTTTCTTGGTAGACCAGGGAGTTCCCAACTTCTCCCTAGTGCCACCCAAGGGGCTTCCTCAGTGGGAGTGGAAATACGTTTAGGTGCAGCAGCCTGAATGAACATCAAGGACATCAATAGCCATCACTGCATCTTTACTCCAGACTATCTGGTTCCAAACAAATCCCTTGAGTTTTGGATGAAGCTGAACCAGATGGGGCTTTCCTTGAAATAGGATGGAGGAGTGTCTTCTCACAGGCAGATAGCCTTGCACAGGGGGGCAGGTATTGGCTAAAAGGCTCCTTAGGAGGAATAAGTCAGTTCATTATTCAGAAAGTATTTGAGGTCTATGGCCATACCACCCTGAAAGCGCCTGATCTCACCAGAAAGTGTTTGAGAAAGTCCCAGACACCTCCAACTCCAAATGATGGCTAGAAATGGAACATTAAAGACCAGAGATTGGAATGGAATAGAGGATGGAGTTGTGCGGGCATGAGTGTTGGAGCCACACAGACATGAATTTGATCTGATTCCTAGTTTTATGACTTCAAGCTCTAAGACTGGTAGACAAGTTGCTTAAACTTTCTGGTCTCCATTTCCTCACCTTTAAAATAGGAAAAATAATAACTAATGTTTTCAGAGTGATTTCTGTGCTCAACGACACTATGGGGTTGGTACCATTATTATAATGACACCTATATAATTGCCTTAAGGATTGAATAAGGCCATTTATGTAAAAATATCCAGCACAGTATCTGGCATATAGTTGGTGGTTGAAAACTATTGGTTTCTTCTCTCTCCCTTTTCCTTAGGCCAAAATAGTTCTGCTTCCTGATCAAGACACCGTCAAGAAAAAAGATATCCCTTTCCCAGACTTCCTCCTTGATTCCCCTTGGTTGATTTCCTGGGAGCTGGGCATTTTTCCTCCTCCAAACCCAGTACTTTACCTACTGGCATTTTTCATGGTGCTTGAAGAGGAGACAATAGACACAGGCGGGACATTTCTGGGCTTCACTGACCTTGAAAGAGAAGAGGCTCAGTTGTTTTCAAGGGCTGCGTGACAAGCAGCCTACTCCCACGGGCCCTCAGGGGAACATTAGGGGAAACGAGTCCTCCTCGTGCGTGGGACGCCCAGGAATGGGCTGGCAGCACAGAAGGCAGTTTTCATCTTGGACAGGTTCCACATTGGTCTATTAATTGCCTGGGTCTTTAGCCTGACTGCTCAGACAGGAATTGGGCACCACAATCCTCAGCAAAGGATGGTGGGATAGCTCGGGAAGCCAAGGTCACCAGCTCCAGCCCAGACAGGCACCAAAGGACCTGACTGAGGAGTAGGGAAAATGGAGATGCTGGCTATGGAGGGCTGACTTTCTGCAAATATCTCTGCTAAGCTTCCCAGCCCTGCTCGCTCATTCTAAGCAGCTGGATTTCTGTAGCAAGATAGGAACAAGGCAGAGAGGCGCCCTCTTCTGGGAGGGAGGAGCAAAGACACTGAATTCACCACGCAGCTGGGGTTCCGTTCGTATAATTTTGGCTGCTGCCCTCAAAGTTCTGATGTTCAGAGCCTGAGTACAATTCTTCCATTTCCAACTCTACCTTATTTGTTAAGGCTATGTTCAGGGTTTGCTTAAAGCTGTTGGTGATCGTAAATGATTCTGTCTTGGTCTCAACATCAGACACAATAACACCCAACCACCAGATACAACATAGAAAGCAGGTTACATTCTAAATTCCCTCTTCTCTATATAGTTTATACAGTCCACATAAAAACTATATAACTTCTGCGAATGTGCCCACATACATAAATTTATGCTTACACACACCTAATCTTGTATCTGAAAACATACTCACTCTGTGCTTTTAAAAACATGCTTAGCCTGACATTTTCATTAATGCAAGATGACTTCATTGAAACGCTACTGGTGTTTCCTGTCTGTCTGGCCACATCTGATGACCCCATGTGATAAGCCATCTTCAGTGTAAGAACCAGGGCCGCCTCTGTCTCATTGATATTTCTCCCGGCCGCACGCCTCCTCACTGCAGCAACACTCTCACATGCATACATGCATGCATTTGTGGAGCTAAAAATAAACAGCTGCTGATGGGTTGCCAGAGGGTGTCCTCCGTACTGAGCAGACGTCCTCTGTCTCCCTTTCGTAGGCACGGTAAAAGCCACAGACAGATATTGAGGGTACTGGAAAGGCTTAAGCTTAAACCAAAATCTCCAAGGCAAGTTACAAAAGCTAGAGGGCCTGAAGAGGAAGATGATACAGGCTGAGCCCCGAGATCATTCTCTCCCAGGCCTTGTGCCTCAAATCCGAGCGGTAACCTCTGGAAAACTGTTTACTGGCATCAAGGAAAACCATTGTCAGGGAAAGTTGATAATTAGAGTTAAGAAAGGAGATAAACCATGCATCCAGCCACGGCTGTAAATAGCTCTCTGATTTCTGTTTTTTTCACCTTCTCAGGGCAGAGGTTGCGCCAAGGGGGTCTGGAATGCTATGTGCATTTGGGGAGGGTGATTTATGTACATGTGGTTTTGTTCAGATCTTCCAATCTGCAATTCTCCCCACCTCCATCACTCCATCAATCAATAAACCCTTTGTCATGCTGAGGTGTGGCATTTCTTCTGCTGAGAACCTCAGATTCAGACACATCCTATACACCCTGACACACACACACACACACACACACACACACACAGAGAGACTTTGTCACCCTCATGAAGCAAGGTCCATTCAAATTGGTTTTAAAATAGCACTAATCCATTGAGCTCATTTTTCAGGGACCTTTTTTTAAGTAGAAAAAAGATCTCCTGGTCTTTGAGAGGGAGAAAGGGTAAACGTCACCTCGCCTTAAAAAGTCCTGATAATGCCGTTGGAGACTAAGCATTTGCAGTCTTTGTTGAATTTTCCTCTCCTACCATTCAGCAAAAGTTGTTTATTCGCTAATACCCTGCCATCTGGGTATTTATAGAGGTGGGTTTCCTCCTCGGGTGGCGAGAAGAGGGAGAAGCTGCGGCAGCAAGAAGCCCTGACCCTCCCCTCTGGGTGCTCTCCACCGCCAGCACTGACTCCTTCGAGGCCGATGGATTTGTGAATCAGCTCCTCCCTTCCCCCACACAGGGGAGCCCCTAATCGGCTGCTGGCCATTTGCAAAGGGCTGGATGTGTGTGTTTAATTGCAGGCTTATTTGTTCCTGCTCTGGGAGTCTGTCCGTCTCTCTGTAACTCGGATCATTGCTCTCTGGGAAGCTGTAGCTGGCTGATTCCGTGGGAGACCAAGCAGGATGCGTGGGCGCAGGAAACAGAAGAAGGGAAAGAAGGAGGGAGGGAGAAAAAGGGAGCAGGACAGAGAGCGGGAGCCTTAGAATCTGTTATTTGCGTCACTGGAGGAGCCGGGGCTATCTGCCCGACAAACACACAGAATTAATCCGAGTTATAGCCATAGCTGTCTCTGCTACAGCGGCCAGATGCGAAAGGGCGGGGAAAGGACACGCGCTGGAGTCTGTGCACAGCCGAGTTTGCACCCGGCGGCGGGGGACGTTTGAGGAGGGGGCTGTCCTGCCGGGCACGCCCCTGGGGGCCCCCACACGCCTGATGCAGACTAGGCTGCAGCTTCCTCTGCAGCTGCCCAGCCCAAGCCTGGGGTGGCGCCCGCCTCGGCCGCCTCGCCTGCTCAGTGGCTGCTCCGAACACAAAGCGCTGTCTCCGAGCAGAAGCCTCTTCTGGGCTGAACCAGACCCACCAAAGAGGAGAATCTGCACGTGACGTCAGTAGCTGATGACTGACGCGGGCTGGCAAAGGAGACTCAAGGCGGCTGCTCCGCACTGCCTTCATGAGTCTATATTTTCTCCAACCCCCTCGTAGTGAATTACTAGAACGCAAAACACACATAGAGACACACATATGCAGCTTTCAAAATATACATTTCCAAAGGCGGTGTGTTGCAAACACAACGCGATTTTGCAGAGCGTGGGTGGGAAACGTGGGAAGGGTACAGATGATTTTTTCCCCCTGATTTGGGAATCTCCATCGTTGATAGCATTAGATTCTAGAGCTTTCCTGGGAAGCTCTGCTGGGGAAGGGGCTAAGCACCCCCCTTTCCCCAGCATGTAGGGAGTCTGGTCAATGGAGACATGCAGCTCCAAGAATACAACCACTCCAACGCCTTCTGCTCAGGGAGATTGTGAGGAGCTTGCAACAGGCAGAGGCAGATGGGAGTTAATGGGAGGGAGGGAGAATATAAGAAATATTTGGGTGTTTTTCTGCTTTGAAAAACATCCTCTGCAGTAATGCAAGTGAGTCTGCTGGTGCAGAAAAAAGTGGGGAGGGGGCGCTTAATGCACAGTTAATGTTTTGGACGTAACGTTCCAGCGAAATGCCTTTGTGTGTGGAGGTTTTTTCAGTACTTGCTAAAAATAGCATCAGGGTTTGATCGTGTTCCAGAAATAGACCGAGGGCTGTACTGGGATAAAAAGCCAGCGCGGGTGGAAGAAAACCTGGACATCACCGCATTCCTCCCCCCACAACTATGTCTGGAAATTAATTGTTGGATTTTTCCTCTCCTCTCTCCTCTTTCCACCACTTTCTCTTTCCTCCCCCTATGTTTCTCTTTCTTTCTCTTAAGGAGTTCCCGTTTGGGTAAGTAATATTATGTCATGTGCATGCCGCAGACTGTGAGTATGAGCTGACGCTTACTTTGTGCATGCCCTGGGTTCTTTTTTGGCTGCCTTTGTATCCCTTTCTATAGAGAAGAGTGGGACTGAGTTAGGGGGTAAGGGGCGTAGCTGTGTGTGTGTGTGTGTGTGTGTGTGTGTGTGTGTGTGTATATATATATATTAAATGAATTTGGGGCTGCATGCAAAGGAACCGAGAGAGGGAATTCTTGCAGAGCCGGGAATCACCCTGACGAATCTCTGAATCAATAGCTGCTGCAACTCTCTTTTTCGTTATGGGTCGGCGCTGTTGAGCTCGGTTCTCTCGATGGCCCCCCTCCCCTCCCCATTTTCTCTATCTTAAAGGGTGGCTAGACACGACTTAATGGGCCATCTCTCTGGGAGATTAACGGTGCAATATAGATCAAAATTGCATGGAAGGAGCTGGGTGAAGAGAGGTAAACAGAGGGGAAAATCTCTATTCCTTTTACAAACCTCTCCGCTCGCTCCGGTCCGGGAACCCGAGGACCGCGACCCTGGTCGGACTGGCCCAGGACTCGGTTGCTGTCCATCGAAGATAGGTGCTGAAAATTCCTTGGTCCTCAGTGAGTTCAGTTGCGAGCGCCAGGGGGCGGGGTTGGAGCCAGCAGCGGTTAGCCCCGCCCTGAATGCAGAAGAGGGATACGGAGAGGAGGGGGTTAAGGATGTTCAAAGGGGATAGTCGTGACTTCGGTGAGAGCTTTGGGGAAAGGAGGGGTGAGTGGGAAGGAAAGGAAAAAATTTAAAGGAGGGGGAGTGAAGTGTTAGATTCGAGGATGAGCCAAGGCCCAGCGTTCCAGGAATGGAAGGCCAGTGGCTCACCGGCTTTCCCTGCAGAGGCCAGGCACTATCTGGGTTTCCATTTCTAGGCTTCCGTACCTTCCCGCCAGTGGGTTTGAAATATTTCTCCCCGGTGATGGTGATTCTCAAAATAAGAGGCTATAGGTTGCTTTATTCGGACCCTCGTCCCTTCCCACTTCTTACCCCACTCCCACACACCTACATTCTGCAATTCCCAGGAGGTATGTAAGGTAGTGTGTTATGGCATTTTTCTCATTATTTCCCCTCCCTTTGCGTCCTAATCATAGAAGCCCAAAATGAGTTGGTGGAATGAGCGAATTAGAAGCCAAAGCCCAGGAGTTACTGGTGCGATGCGCAGAGAATACAGGCTTGAGAACATCACTCCGCACCTTAAAGCCAAAAGCCAAAGGGTTCCAAACCAGCTCCAAGGAAAATTGGGGAGCAGATGTTCTCCAAGTTGCCAAATGTTACTGGGGAAACCATCAACTCTCTAGGGTTGTAGGCTCGACCCAGACTGAGATTCATTGCGATCAGCTCCCAACACTTTGGCCGAACCTGTGGCCAGACAGGTGAGAGGGAGGAAGGTTCTCAGAGGCTAGAGGCGGGATGCATCTCACGCGCACACAAAGACATTCATACTGATTAACTCCTTGGAGAGAAATAGTAAAAATGCATCCTCAAACTGCCCCACAGAATGAGCTGTAGATAATGAGGAAATTGAAGCACTCTCACAGATCTGCAGTAAGCTGTGTGCATACAGGAATCTTTTATATATATATATATATATATATATATATATATATATATATTTTAATAAACTTGGGACGGTGAGGTAAGTATCTGTGGGGGCTAGCCTTCAGTAGAGAGAGAAGGGGAGACCAGGTTTCTCTGTTCCATTTACTTTCTCTCCATCCGGCAACAGCTTCTGGCTTTAGTGACCTGACCCCCACGCAGGGCAACGAGGGTGTAGCCCTTGTGGTCGGGGCTCAAAAGCAGTCCCTCTCTGGGAAGGCTGCCTGGCTGAGACTGAGTATTCAACTCATAATAGTAACAAGGGCTGTTACCGATGTGGAGAATAACACAAATAACGCTGCAACCCACACTTTGTCTTGACAATTCAGCTCAAACCAAAGCTGTTCACAGCCTCTCAGCCCACCCCTCGGCCTCCTCGTCATTCACCCGGACCTACCCATTCCCTTTCCCAAGCCTCGCCCCTCTCAGCCCTGCAAGTCGCGTGGTTATGTTTACAAATTCTGCTACATTTGCAAAAGGAAAAGGGTGGGGGCGCTGGGCTGGGAGGGGTGGTAAGCGCAATAAAGCACTTGCAACACGTGGAGCAGTGGTGGGTTCCAGGATTCAAGAAGGGGGCGAGGGGATGCCCCATGTTCTCCCCGTTCTCCCCTACCCCTTCCCCATTGCTTGGCACAATGCACGAGTTTACCCCCCAAACTGGATCCTATTAAATAATTCAATGGTAGCGGTGTAATTTTGGTTGGAACCAGCACGGATTCCCAAGTCGTGACTGCAAAAAGTGAGTAATGCGCTCTGGCTGCGTCATGGCTCTAGTCACAGTTCATTCCGAACTGAGAAGGAATCGTGACTTCGCCTGGAGACGTCCCCTACATGGGAGATGGAGGGAGGGGGCACCAAACCAAGGGGAACGGGGGTGGGGGGAAGACCTATCCAATGAAAACCGCTGCCGGTGGGGGGGGGACATTTGAACTCCGCGGCTCTCTGTCTCGCTCTCCCCTCTCTGCCCCGCGCACCTCGCTCCCCCCGCCCGGCCAGCGCTCCCAGGCGCGCTTGCTCGCTCTCCCGCTACCCGACGAGTCCTCAACAAGTTGGAAGAAGGCAGGAGCGCAGGGGTTAAGCTCGGGAAGCCGCAATTACCAAGATCGTGACCCTCCCACACAGTACAGTAACTTATATACTTACCTGGAAGAGCCCGCTTTGCCGCTGGGCAAACACCCATGGGGGCGGGGAGGGGCAGGAGAGGAGCGGGCCGGCCGAGAGAGGCTCCTCCAAGCAGGGTGCAGCGCGGACCGGACCGGCGCGCTCCGGTGGCCTCGGGACCGAGGTAAGAAGAAGGGGATTGGTGCACAGGTCGGCTGGTGGTCGGCAGGCTCACTAGTCCGCCCAGCAGAACTTTTTATTCCCAGTTGCCCCGCGCCGCAACGGCGGCGGGCGCGGACTGTGGAGCCCCCTCTGGCGCGGCGGGCGCGCCGACGCTCGGAGGGTGTGTGCTTGCGTCTGTCCGTCGCCAAGCCGAGGGGATGCAGTGGGAGGATGGGTGGGTCGGAGAGCTGCCGGAGGGTGATGGATGGGCGAAGGGGGTGGGTCGACAGGGACTCGTAGACAGCGACTCCATCGTCTAGAGACGTTTTCTCCGGGCGTGCTTGGGCGAGGGTGTGTGTGTGCGCGCGCGCCCTGCACGTCGATTTCAGGGTGACAAAGAACAAATATAGCAACTTTCCCCTCAAGTTCTTGCAATGTTTGCAGTATCCCACCCTGGCTGAGGTTTTCCCACGCAGCTGGGGAGGTTGATGGTCAGAATGTCCCCTTTGCCCACACCCTTCTTAGGTACCAATGGGGGGAGGGGGCGCAAGAGAGGACATGGGAAGGGTGGCGCTGCACTGCAAAGAAGGGCACCCCCTCAAAGTTTGGATGGGTGGGGTGGGGGAGGGGAGACTAGAGGGAAGAAGGGAAGAGGGCAGGAGGGAGAGCGAGGGGAGGTCTTCCTCCTTCGCTAGTCTCTCCTCCCCTCTTTCCTCCAGCCGAAGCTGGAATCTCCCGTCGCTGGGGGAGCCGGCAGTCATCCACGGGCTCGTCCCTTGCTGTTCCCCCCAACAGTCTGCAGAATGGGTAGGGAGTTGGGGGGGCGCTGCAGCAATGAGAGGGCACCTGAGGCGAATGGGCCTTAGACGCCCCATAACAAGACGGGTTTCGGGGACGGTTCGGAGGGAGGAGCTTCACCTTCCTATTGAGCATTGGGAACTTTTTTTTTTTTTGGTGGTGGGGGGAGGAATCTCATTTTTCTAGAAATAGGCTGACTAGTGTGGAGTTTGGGTTTATTTTATGTTCATCTTTGTCATTTTTCGTCTGGATCTTCTGGCTTGGGTCCTGTTGGAAGAGGTCGCTCTCTTGAACCCCTCTTTCCCAATATATCGCGCCACCCCCCACCTGGGTTGGAATGGGGAGGGGGTCCTGGACAGCTCTTTTGCAACAACAATATTTTAACGTGTTCCAGTCTAGGTTTTGTTGAATAATTAGAAATGGAAATATTTTTTCTCCCTCCCCCTTCTGAAAAAAAAAAAAGGGAAATGTGAGCTCTCTTCTGATTGGTGGGTGACGATTTTAGTCCGCACCAATGAGCTGGCGGCCTCGTCTGTATTTATTTAGTGCTCTGGGGGAGTTTTTCTCTTTACGCAGCGCCTGTAGTCACGGCTGGAACCTCGGCTAGGGGACTAGGAGGGATAAGAGGGGATTCAGGGGGAATCCGAACTGTACCTGTTCAGAGATCCGCGACCTTGCAGCTCGGGGGCTGTCAGAACCCTGATAGGGGAATGGGATGATAGGACAGACAGGCGGAGAGGCTCGGGGTGCTGGGGCGACTGGAGAGGGGTGGAGGCTGGGCTCCCAGATCCCCGGTCCCCCTCCGCGGTCCCCTTCTCGCCCTCCGCACACTTCTCTCGGGGCTGTGCCGGGCTGAGGTGGGGGATCGCGGACGGTCTGGAGAAATGGAGGCAAGGGTCTGGGTACGCGGGGAGGGGCGGGCGGCGCGCAAGGTGGCGAGGCTGAGCCGCGATGGAGCGCGCTGGGGAGACCCAGCCTGCTCGGCTCCGGGGTTCGGAGACATCCTGGGCTGAAGGCGGCGGCGACGGCGAACTGAAGAAACCGGCAGACTCTGCCCTTCGCGAATCTTTTTGCGGTCTGGGCTTGCTGTACATAACTCAATAGCCGGAAGCCCTTACCCCAAAAAGCATTTGCGGAGGGCGCACTCGTCGAGAAGACTGCAGCCACCAGCGATCACCGAAGCCCGCACCTTCCCGAAGTGGCTCCGTCCGAGCCTTCCCCAGCCCTTTCCCCGTTTTCCACGGAAGAATCAGTCCTTTCCCTCCTGTCCTTTCCGAGCTCCCTGAGGCTTTGGTCACCCGCTTTCCCTCCGCGCGGGTCCCCCGCCCCCAACTTTTGAGCCGACTTTGTATCACAGGGGGAATCGGAGCGGGTGGGGTACGTGTGTTTTCGGAGAAGTGAAAAGAAGCTAAAATACAATAAAAGTTTACAGAAGTTGTGTCTTCCCCCCAGCCCCCACCCACACCCCGAATAACCCCATTCACTCATTGCAAAAAAAGGATCTGGTCTTAGTGCCAAGTCCGTACCTGGAATATGAATCAGTTTAGGACATTTTATGGTCATTTTTGACCCTAGTAATCCGACTCTGCAATATGGGGGTGGGGAAGCCCTTGAGGGAGCGGCTGGAGGCCCTCGACATCTTCTGTCCCTATGCCGGGGACCCCGAGGAGAGGAGAGCCGCGGTGCATTAGGTAGCTCCGAAAAAGAGGGAAAACACCCAGGCACCGCCCGCTCCCCGGTGTCTCTTCCACCCGCGCCTACTTGCAACCCAATTTGGGGCGTTTTACAGCCTCGGGTCTCCCCCATCTCCTCTTTTTCAAAACTAAGTAGCACGGAAGGGGGTAAAACAGGCAAAAACTGGGGGAACCCCCCGCAGGGAAGGCGCTTTTGAGAGGTGCGGTTGTGCCCGATTCAGCAGCTTAGCAGTAGCAGCAGCAGCAGCAGCAGCCCCGTCCCGGCCTCTCGAGGCGCCCAGTCCTGGGGAGGGAAGCAAAGCTGCAGGAGTGGGGAGAGTCTATGGGTCCCCCTCCTCCCCCTCCACTAATTGCGGTCGTGACCACTTCGGTTACAAGTGGCACAAATCAGGCCTCACCATGTTCTGCGCCCCATGCCCTTCGCCAGCTAGGAACACTGCTAGACGCCCTTGCCCTTAGGGACTGGGCCAGAAGGACACACAGACACACACCAGTGCCCAGAGGTGTGGAAAAATGGACGGAGGATGGGTCCAGGGATACAACAGTCCAAGACCCCAGGGCTGCGAAGCTTCACATTTTCGGGGAGGGCCTGAATTTCCCCCGCACCCGAACCACCGTTCTTCCAACAAACTAAACGCCCACCGTCATCCGCCTGTCCGTTAGCTAACCACCCGAACTCCATCCTCTCCAGAAACAGGAAAGGGCTGCGGAGTCCGACAGTGCTGGACAGAGTCAATCTTTTACAGCTCAGCCTGTGAGAAGGCACTGATGGCTAGCTCTCCCAGCTCTGGGGCTAAATTAAAGTCCCCCTCCCCAGATAAAGCAGATTTTCCCTCTCTGAATGCGTTTTCTGAAAGAGTAAAAGAGTCTCTAAGATCTGCAAAGGAGATGGAGCAAAAGCAAAAAGCTCTGGGGATTTTCCTCCCTGCCTCTCACCTGGGGCCGTCTGTGGAGCCGTAGCTCTGCGGAGGGAGAGGCGTAAGAGCTACATTAGATTAAAAATAGCTTCACCCTGTGTCCCTCCAGCTCCTCTTTTGTCTTTTGCTTCTTACATCCCCTCCTCTCCCCAACCAGAAAGCCCTCCTTTCTCCAAAAGCCTGAACCTTCACCAGATTTGGGAGAGAGGTGACCCAACAGAAGTGAACTTGCACAGAAGAGGTTGAGCAACCGGAGCTCAGGGGGCTCAGGGTTCCTGCGCCCCCAGCCCCTTCACGTCTCCCGCCGAGGCTGGGTGTGGGGCTGGGGCTGCAGGGCCCGGGAGCACCGGCCGAAGCCGGCGTCGTGCGGCACCAGAGCGAGTCCTCGTCTCGCCTCGCCTCAGCCAGACAACTGTTGCTGCCTTGAAGAAGCTTCTGCTGCTGCAGCAGCTGCTGGGGCGGCCGCTCGCCTGGGGCTGAGGCTGCTTACTTTTGATCGGGGCTGGGAGCTTGCGGAGAGGGTTGGGATGGGGAAAAAGACCCCTTCCCCTCGCCCTTCACAATAAGTGAAAAATAGGTGGCTTTTGGTGGCTTTTTGTGTCTTTCCTTCCCTCCTTAGGGCGGTTATGTCAGCCTGAGGCCAGTGGGAGCTGATCTCTCCCTTTCGCCCCACTTTGCCTTTGCTGAGGAAGGAGGGAAAAGGGGGGTAACCTCTTTGAACCCCCAAACTGCTAATGCACACCCCACTCGAAAAAAGCTTCCTCCCCTTGGGAGCCAGGGACCTGATGGAAACTTCTAGGCACTTGCGTCTGATGCCAACCTCTGGAGACCCTATAGGAGAGGGGGCAGCAGCAGGAGACCCCTCCTCACTCCAGTCTACTTCTCCCCTGTGGTGTGAAAAGTGTTGGGGAGGCAGCTGGGGCAACTTGGTCCCCGAGCCCAGCCCAGCCCAGCCAAGTAGCTTAACTTTTGCCTGCGTTAAAAATCAAGACCTCTGAAGCTAGGGAAGGGTAAAGGGGCCACGGAGCCCATTCCTGGTCACCTGCCCAAGGAGGGGAGAGGGGGGTGGCTGGGCCAGGCGCTCTGCATGCCCTCTTCCTCAGGCCCACTCGGGCTGCTCCGCGTGTGTTCTGCTCTTCCCCACTCCCCAAGTCTGGAGCCAGCTTCCCTCCCTTTGTCTGGCCCTTTTGACTCTCCTATCCTCTTTTTAGGACCTGCCGCTCCTTTAAGTCCCTCTGCCATGCCTTTCTCAGGTGGGCAGAGATTGATTCAAAAGTTCTGGCAGACTTGCTGTGATCTCAGACCAGGACCTTCTCTGTGTCCCAGGGACTGCTCAAACTGGAGGGCTTCGTGGGCATCTCTGTAAAGCTCTATCCTTGTATCAGCACCCCATGCCTAGGTCACTCTTGGCCCGGATGTGCTGCTCTACTCTTTTTTCCTTCCTTTTAGCCTTTCCACTCTTTAATTTCCTATGAAATGTCCCAGCCCTCAATCTCTCCCACTCTCCTGCGGAGCCAGCAGAGTAACCCCTCCCATCTTTTGGCCTTTTCAGGGAGTCCAGCCTGTCCTGACACCCAGAGGTCTGCAGGAGAGGTGGCCACTGAAGGAGGAGGTCTCAAAGGCCACAGGAGATGAAGAGCTTGGACGAATGAGCTTAGGAGGCCCAGGTGAGTGCCAAGATACGTCAGCCTGTGCCCCTTTGCCTGGCCTCCACACACACTCCCCACTCGGTGGTGAGACACAGGGAAGCCAGGGTTCTAGTGCTTGGGGACTGTCCTCAAAGGCTGAGCCCTTGGCAAAGAAAGGCACTCATCACAGAGGTTACAAGAAAGGACACACAGTACCACATGAGGCAATTCCTGTCCTGCCCCCTAGGCAGCACTTGGGCCTGGGTGTTTGGAAGCTCCCAAACCCTCAGTAATGAGGGGCGCAGGCCTTACTCATTGAGACCCTCTGTTCCCTCTCCACCCCTACTTTCTGGGCCATTTCAGGCCTCTTAGGGGCCCTGGGGATGTGCAGAGTTGAAGGGTCGTTTGCTGAGCCCGGTTTCTCTGGGGATATTAAACATTGTTGTGTCTTGTTAACTGGAGTTCAGCATAGGATGCATACATAGGAAAGTTTTAGGCTATTGATTTTCTTTTTGAGGGGTAAGGCATTAAACTCTAAATACATTTACTTTTCCCATTAACCAGCAAAATCTCTTGCTATAGAGCTTTTGTTTAGCTGCCTTTCTGAGCTTCAAAGTCATACTGTGATTCTTATTGGGGATTTCAGTTCAGAGCTTGGCAGAGAATTTTGAAACCCCAGGGCTATTAGATTTGTGAGGAAGGGAGACACTGAGCTACCTGGCTAATTCCTGGATGTCATGTGAGCCAAATGTAAGAAGCTGCCAGAAATTTCAGAGGGAAACTTGAGGCTTGTGGCAGAACAGAAGCATATTACAATGAAGATCTTCAGGTCATTATACGACAGACTATTGGCTATATTAATTAAATGACTGCTACATGGATTTTTTTTAAATGTTTACATTTCAAGAGTGGAACTTAATAAGTAAATTGACTGGAATACCCTATAATTCTCACTGTCTAAAGTTAGGGTGAGGCCATCAAAGTTGGCCTCAGTTGATCAACTGAGCATAACTTCTTTTAAATCCCCCTTTTGAATATAAGGATCTGAAGTTCGCAGCACTTGTCTTTGGGCAATAGAGTTGTTAATTCTAAGAGGTTAAGACCTCTGCCTCCCCTCCTTAGTTGATATTTCAATTGTGCTATGAAGAAATCTAATAATTGCAGGGGGGTGTGTAATTTTCTTGCCTGAAGGGTAACCTTTCCTAATTATGTTTGAAAAATCTGTCAATGGGTTAAACTTCAAACATAAATATAATATGTAGCATGCAAAAGCTAGAATGAAGTATAGAGTATATACAGACTAATCTCTTCATTTTATACATCAAGAAACAGGTTCAGAGAGGTTACCAAGGTCATACAAATGGGGCTTAAACCTAGGTTGTTCATTGTCTACTCTGGGTATTCCTCCCCCCCACTAAATATTTCGTATCACTACCAAATAATACAGATAATCCATAAACATGATCCAGGGCCTTGTAACAGGTTCCCTTCCCAAATGACTTGCATTTAGAATTGGAGGGTTCAAAGAAGGGTTTATAGTTTCTTCTGCTAGCAATTAGCATTCAGAGGCATCTCTCAGAGGTTAGGCACGGCTCTCATCTCTCCCCTCTGACCTGGCCTAGACCTCAGAGCCTCCATGTTGCATTGGTCTGCTGAGCAAGTCATCAGCCCAAGAAATTTGCTATGTCATAGAATCCCGTACTGGTCTCTTTTAAAACGTCTGCTAGCATGAAGCAGCTCCAGAAGGTATGGGCCCTCCTCCCTTACTTCTCTTCCCTCCTTGGCAGTTGATTCCCATCCTTCTTGCCTGCTGGGCTTGATTGTAAGCTGTTCAAAGGGTAGTTAGGCCCAGTTTAAATTCTCCCAGTATCTCCTTTATAAGCAAGAAGGCCCTCAAATCAAATGGAGATCTTTTCAATCAAGTGGAAATCTGGTTGATCCTGTCCCTCAGGTTTGGTTTTTTTTTTTTTTTTTTTTAGAATGCTACAGATCACCTGCTTGTAGGACAGCTGCTTGGCCTGGTCAGTTTTAAGCTTGAGATTTACTGCCAATCCCTGGATCTAACTCCACTATTTCAGTTTTACATATTTCCACCAATGACAGCCATATTAATCATGTCTTCAGAACATGGGAGTCGTAGCCATGCTGTGTGTGTTATCACAAATAAATTATTCCAGTGGCTTTTTTCATAGACTCTCCATGCTCTTTGCTCCCTCATCTTCTCTTTGGGAGATGCACACGCTGACAGCTTCTAACTAGGAAATAAGATTCATTTCTCCACTTAAAAATAAATGGATTGGGAGGAAGAAAAATGACATGGGGCGAAAGATACAAATAGGTTAAAAAGCAAAACAAGACTGATAAGCAGTGGAAAGAATTAAAAGAGCTAATTCTATCTAGTCCTGACTACCTAGGCTTATGAACTTGAGGAAGCAATTATATCCTTTCTAGGCCTGAATTTCTCTACCTATAAAATTAGGTGCCTTGGAGCTCAGACCTCTTCCATTCATGTATTTATTTAACAAATATTGAATATTTATTTGACAAATGTTTATTAAGTCCCTGTACTATGTATCAGGCCTTATTCTAGACATTGGAGATATAAGTAAATCATTATCTCTTTGATAATCTCATGAAAGCTATGGATCTTCTACCCAGCAAAAAGAAAAAAAGAAAAACACAGACATTTTTACATACAATTTCAGGGAGTTCATGAACTCCTGACGCTCCGTGGACCCCAAGTTAAAAATTTTTTCATCTAGTCTCTGAGGCTTACATTTTACAATATTAAAGTTTGAGCTTAGGTTGTATGGTCAAATCTCGGTTTTTAGTCGCTCCTTCATTTTCTTTTCCTAGCACCATTCTGTTGCATGTTTATTGTGATTTTGGTCCCTCTTCTTTGGAGAACAAATATTTGGAACTTAGTTAATACTGCAAGTGGCTAGAATAAATGCTGAACAGCCAATCAGAAACTGAGAGGCAAGGCAGACGTGGAGCTGAGGATGGAGCAGATGGGAAGCTTTGATGACCAAACCCAGCCTGGTCCTGCAGAATTTCAGAGGGACAATGCGTCTTGTAGGCTAAGTGTTCTTGGCAATGTTTGGTGGTTTCATGGAGGGAAGAGAGATTTGTAGTGGAGCTGGACGTTATAAGGTCGCAATGTCAGGGCTGGCAGCAAAGATGGATTTCCTGTGGTGCTTTTGGCCACCAGGCAAAATCTCAGCTAGACAGGCCAGGGATTCCTTGAGAAGGAAAGACCAGTCCATTGCTGACCTTGTTGGGTTGGTAGACTGACTACTTCCATGTAGCACAGCAAGGGGCTTTATGGCAGGCAGTTCTGTACAGATCTTTAGTAAAGGAGAAATTGGAAGTCTTAAAGGCTCAAAATGAACACAGAGAGGTCAGTATGAAAAGGTTTTGCCCCAGTTCTGAGTATTATAGAGCTTTTTTCTTCACCGCTTTCAGTACCCTCAGAATTCTTTCTTGCAATGAGAAAGGCCTGAGGTTTTTCATTTAGGGCAAAGGGGCACATACTGACCTTAGTACTAATAAGATACTAATGCAAACTATACTTTTCAGGAGAGTTAGAGACTCTTATTCAACACTCCCAGGGTGAACAACCAGTGGAAGTCACTGCTGGAAGATGACCTTGGAAGTGAAGTGATCTATCTTTGAAAGGGCCAGATGAGAATCTGAATTTGTAAAAGCTTTGTGTTAGATTGCCAAAAAATAGGGTGAAGTGTGGGAAATTTCTGCTTAAGCAAGAAAGTAGCAGGTTGCTGCCACTGAGGCTAAAGAATAGGAAAATCCGCCTAAATGCAAAATTTTCTCAATTTCCTCATCTGTAAATTGGGGCTAATAACAACACCCTCCACCATAAGGTGCTAGTGAGGATTAAATGAGATTATGCATGTTAAGTGCTTTGTATCTTGTCAGCACTTGATAAACATTATTTGTTATTATTATGTTTTTTTTTTTTCACTTTCTGACACATATAGCAATGTCATACAAGGCTTAGATCATAGAATCAGCAGCCATAGGACCAGAGCTATTCCCAGTGACAGATAAAAGATAATCTTTTCTGGAAGCATCTGTCCCATTGCTCCATAGCCTGCCAGTGCCCAGGATTACCCGCTGGGAGCAAATCAGAAGGGCTGATAGGAAAATCTTTTTCTCTACTTTATGTGTTCCTACATGAAGATTATCTCTTTCTAGTTTCATTCTCCCTTTAATTCCGTGCTTTCACATTCTTTAAAAAAAAAAAATCTATTGAATTGAATCACAATTGTTTTTGGAAATCACCATATCACTCTTTTTACCTTCCTTTTTTTTACTTTTTGATCAGGGAAAAAAAGTGATTTACCTAGGATACTAGTCATTCACTTTTTACTTTCAGCTTATATTCAGTCCTAAATTTTCATAGCTTGGGTAATTTTCACCAAAGAAAGAGTAAAGAAAAAATAGAAAGGCAAGAATATATAACACATAACACTATTTACTGTTCTAAATGATGTTTTCACTTTCCTTTTCATGTATATTTTATCTTCATTTTTTCACTCTTCTGACTTTACTTTTCAACGTCTTATAAATCTTTTTGTTTCTTCTTACACACCTCCCCTCCAAAAAATCTTTGTTCTTCTCCTTTTGATCCACTTAACTTGTCCTACCAGGCGTTTCTTTTTAACTCTTGGCTACAAACTGCAGGGGTGGTCATAGGAAGAATCTGATGAGGTCTTTACATTTTCTCGGTAACACTAGGAAAAAAAAGGCCAAGACGATCATTTGTACCCCAAACTTGTCAAGCACATCTGAGGTCATTCCAAAGACAAGGAAAAGATATTTTCATGTTTAAAGAAATTTTTTAAAAATTTATTTTATTTAGTTTTCATAGAAATGAAATTGAAGTCCTCTCCACAGACCTTTCTATATTTTCACTTTCCCACATTTAAACCCAGAGCCTCTGCATTGCTTCCACTCAGTGACTTTTCCTTTTTTTCTTCTTTTTTAAAACTCAGGGGCATGTCAAACACACACTAGATAGTGGTCTTGTCATCTCTTCTTTTCAGCCTTTTAAGGGGAGGATGGTAAAGGCAGCATAGGAAGGAAGCAGTGAAACCTAATGGTCAAGGGGAGTGGGCTTCAAAGCTCAACCTTTATCAGTTGCATCCCTTGAGTAAGTTATATCTCTGAGTCAGTTTCCTCATTTGTAATAGGGGAGTATCAAAAGCACCTACATAGGATTGTTGGGAAGATGAATTGAGATGTCAGTAAACACACAAATGCTCCAGGCCTGTAGTATGTACTCAAGTGAGATTAAGTATTCTTATTGTTAAGACATGTCCCTGTAGACCCAGGTCTAGATGTAGCCTTAGAGTAGTTGGAGGTGTTGAACCTGGTCTAGGGAAGCAGAAAGGTGAATGTAATATTATTACTCGGAGTCATGAGATAGGAGAGGAGTCTAAAGTCTAGGGCTCCCTACAGGTGTCCAGATCTTACCAAGATTCTCCAGAGGTTGTGAATTGGGCTGGGAATCATTCTGGAGCTGAACAAATAGTAATAGTCTGAGACAAGCTTGCGCCCAGCTTCCTGGCCTCTAAGTAGATTCTGGTCAGTTAAATCGCGTAGCAATGACATAACACGTTGAACCTTTAATATCTCAATCGGCAAATTACTTAGGATACCACTGTAAGGGAGTCATGATCTTCAGGGTCAAGTTGTCTTTAAGGCCCAGATTTTAGGTTTAGTTAAAAAAAAAATCAAGAAAAGAAATAAATGCAGTATTTATTTCGAGGTGGAGTAGCTTTCTTTTTTTTTAATGAAGGGAATCTCCTTTACTTTTTGAATTTGGGACAAGAGCATTGGGCCAGGCATAAGAAAACAAGATTAGAAAACCTGTTTGCTACAGGTGGGGGTTCTATGAATAAAAATGAAATTATCTGGAAAATTCTATTATGATTAAGGGTTAGTAAAAAAATTGAAACCATATAAATTAATTTAAAAAGAAGAGTGAATTAGATATAGCCCTCCAAACTTTGTCCTTTAGATCTCTATCAGCTCTGAACCTTAGTAGCACATTTAATGAAATAATATTTAAATTAAAGGGGAAAACAGTTTTTTACCTAGAGAATTTTCTTATGCTCAATTTTTTAAATTAAAAAAATATGTAGGTAATGGAGCAGAGCTGTCATTTATAATAAAAAATTTTTAAAGAAAGAAAACATTTTTATTGATAGTATCCTGAATTAAAATGTGCTCAGTATTGTTTATAAAACAAACATTCAAGAAAACATTGTAGGCTATAATATAAATGGGTGCCTAATCTAATGTTTTTGTGTATTTTCAGGTTTATAAAATCTTTTAAATCATAGATATTTCCCTCTCAAAATTATCCTTGAGGAAGTTTTTACCGAAAAAAAAACAAAAAAACCAAAAACCTGTCTTAGGTAGTTTTCCACAAGAAATCTCTGCATGTAAATATGAAGCAGTCATAAAAACAGTGGCTATCACTTTAAATAACAAACAAATGAGATTTTAAAAATACAAATAGAAGCTTATTGCTTTTCTGAGGATTAGCTATTAGCTTTTGAGTTTGTTTTTTAATGATGCTTTAGAATTCTGGGAGAAAAGAAAATCTTTTTAAAAGAAGGAAACCTTTTTTAAATAAATCATGCAATTTTGTTTTCATTTTATAATTTAAAATCTTATTTCTTAGTGAGATACCTCTCAGCTAATCTGAGATTTAAAATGAAATTTTGTGTTTCCTTTTTTGTGTTTGTTTTCTATAAAGTCAACTTGTACAACACTAAAGATAATTTATTCCAGTAAGACCATCATTTAACTAAAGCTCAAATATCTAAGAATATATTTTATTTATGATTATAAAATATTAATTTTTCATATGACACAAAGAAAATATAACTTTCCACAGAGAGTTATGTGATAAATCATTAACATGTTTATTTGGGGGAGGTGCATTACTTTCTTCTACTATTCATAAATTCATCCCTTAATTTGAAAAGAAGACTTCCTTTTGAGTTAATATTTTTTGTTAGAGATGTAGTTTTTAGTCAGAATATTTTTCCAGATACAATTTTAAACCAAGAGCATTTTTGTTTACTAATTTAATTCTTAAGAGTTTGTATTTTAGCACTAGGTTGATTTCATCTCTCTTTTTCCTTTTGGTATATGCTCATAGATTATAAAATTTATTTATCTTAATATAACACATCAAAATAGGTTGTTTTATTTATAATATTTATAATTATAAAGGGATCATACAAGACATTAAATAGTAACTATTATTTGTTTACTGCTTTGCTTTTTGGCAAAAAAAAAATTTTTTTTTAATTGCAGGAATAAATTGAAGTAGTAGATGCTGACAGTTACTTGAGGAATCATATTACAGAATTAGTGAAGTTTATGAAAATTTCCAGAAATATTCTAATTCAAACAACTGAATATAAAAAAAAAAGTATAAAAACCTGGGTCTCAGAATTGCTCCAAATTAAATTATTTTTCAAAAATTTCACAAATATTCAATTGTTTCTCATATTTTGCATCGTGATCACTTGTTGCATTTAAATGTATTGTGTCTGCACAGAAGCTAGAGACATAAGGTGATTAAAATGATGAAATTCATTGTGCAATTGCTTGCTTCCTTCTCACTGCCATTTTTCTGAGCAGTCACAACCTGGGATTCGATCTTTCCATATTCACAAGTCTTTTCCCATTCTTCCTGTTGGCTGTTAATCCCCGCACCCTAATGGGGAAAATATGGCTTATACAGCTATTTTTTTTTTAATGGAGGTTTTATGGTCCTCAGGAAGGGAAGTTGATGCCTGTTAATTCTTTCTCTTCGAGGAGGTCAGGATCTTTTCTTTGATGTCATGCACTCTCGGAGGCTAATAAACATTTAGTGAGAGTAAAGGAGGGAGGCTGTGATCTCAAAGGATTCTCAATGGATGAGGGAGAAATATGTCACCAGCGAGGAAGTAACTCAGAGAGGTCAGGGTAAAGGGAGGGGGGCTACTCCAACATCTTAGCCCAGTGATGTGATGAAAACCCCAAAATTGTATGCTCGACGTCTGTCTACATGTTGTTAATTTCATGATGGCTCTTTTGCTTGTATACTTGCGTACGCACTCACACACATACGCACACACATGTAGGCTCACAAGACCCTCGGCCATCTTTCTCACCTAGAAGGTCAAGCTTAGCCGTTTGTATCCGAAGGTACCCTAATATTAAAACATACTCACATGCTGGTTCAGGCTGATCAGTGTACTAGAAAATATGAATTCCTCTAAGTTTCATTTAAAATCAAAGTAGAGTCTATCTGCCACATAAATAAAGTAAATATTGACAATATTTTTGACATCGGATAGTCTTTTGATAAAAAGAGGTTGCTCTCAGATCCAAACTAAACCTCAGAACTTTTTTTGCCTCCTTAAAAAGACTGATTATAGAACTATGCAATTATCTGTGTCTGGCAATGCTAAATCAAAATATCTTTAAATAAAATTTTAATCTCCAGCCTTGAATGGTTTAGCATCAATATCATACAAAAAAATTGCAATTCTTAAACTTCTAAAACCTGTGGAAAGAGAAAGAAAACTGATTTTATATTTGTAAACTACCTTGAGATCCTTAGAAGGAAAGCAGTAGACAAAATGATAACTTTTAATGTTACGGTAACCATCATTATTTACTGATGATTTTGTTATTAAAAGGTATTGCTAATGAGCAAAACAAAAAAAAAAAAAAGAAGAAGAAAAAAAGGCCAGGATAATTAAAGGAAGAAAAAATATAAAAAGAAAAAGGAAAGAAAAAAATATGATCATTGGAAATTAAATTTAGAGGACTAATGATGTAGATTTAAACATATAGTATAAATATCAAATGAAATTCTGAGCTACTCTCCTCTTGCAGGAAGACACATGCATAAACCCCAAATTTATACATAAGAAATATTTTTGAATTGATGTCAAGCTTATTTAAAACTTCACTGCAGTTAAATTTGCCACCATATTTTGGTAAATATACAAAGTAGTCCTTTTTGAAAAAGATTTCTTTTTCCCAAACTAGCAGCAGGATTGAGAGGGAGAAAATGTCAGTACATCCTTCACCTGGATAATTGGATTAAGGGCTTTCTGTGTCATAACGATGGTTAACTTTAAAAATCTTAATTACTCCATAATAACACAATCCTTGAAAAAGTAGTAATCATTTTTAAATATCCTCAATAAAAAAAAAAATACAACTTTGGGGAAGGATACTCTTTCCAAAAAAATGCTAGCAATTTCTGCAAAAACAAACATGAAGATTCAATCTATTTTATTGATATATTGAAAATATAGATTTGGATGGAAATGTTCAGCAAATAGAAAGTAAATTTTTGATTTTAGGAAAAGTATTCAATGTAGTAAAAAAAATACTCTTAAAAGGACACTATTTTTTTATGAGGAAATTGAATCTTAAAAATATTCTATTGAATTTTTTTGCTCAAAATCTTATGAAGCAATTTGGTTTGCTTTTCTTTTTTTCTTTCTTTTTAAAAATTGTATTGATATAACAACATTGATCTCAAAGCTGTGCTTGTAGACTGACTATTAGTTTGGCCTTCTAAGGGCTAATGAACGCACTGCATTTAGCTAGATGGCCCTTGTTGTAGAAGAGCCCTCATGCTCCTCCTTTTTGCGTTAAAAATATTTTATCCTGTGGAGTACATTAGTCACTTGCTTTTCTTTTTCTTTCTTGATACTTTTTTTTCTTCAGAATTTCACATCACCTTCCCCCTCCCACCAAAATGTACCCAATCAAAATAAATTTTGTCTCTTTTTTTTATTCTTATTGTAGAAATTTTTTTTCTGCAGAACAAATAACATTTGCTTGCAGCAAACTAACAATCCTCATGTAGTCAGAGCTCTTTTTATTGAAACCACTGTGGTGGGTATTTCTACATTTTAGGCCCATTATGTGGCTTTGAGTAAAACAGCCTTGGTGAAAGATCCGAACGACACAAACATTTGATATAAACAAAGGTGTAAGATTGATCCTGACCCTAGCAGCGCTGAAGCCCCTGTTTATTCTTGGTTTTCTATAACAGCAGAGAGGCTAGAGGGCTTCATGTACCCTTGAGATCCGGGTGGGCTCCACCAATATCCAGCTAAAGGTTCTGGGGTTTTCATGGAGACACCTAAAGTGGAGTTTATGTTGCACCGTGTATATGCGTATGCCTTGTGTATAAACTGTGCCTTTTCACCCAAATCTGTCTGAGGGCAGATTTAGTCCAGTCTAATTGATAGTTTCAAAAACAATAGTTGAATTCGAATCAACTGGTGAGTGAAATGCTTTCCTCGATTATCTGACTAAAATCAACTATTACGTGGTCCCTCACCCCTGCAGGAGTTGATGCAACACTGTGGATCTATCCGTTCATTTATCTAACAGAATAGCCTTCTGGATGGTTTGTCAGATGTTAGGTGTAAATGAAGAGAACTTGCTTGTTATGTTGCTCATCGGATTTTATAGGTTTGTGGATTTTTCAAGTGATCCTCAACTGTAAGATTAATGTATTTAAAATTAACCTTCGTTATTAACTAACCTTCTTATTCACAACAACAAAAAATAAATAATAACCCCTAGTTGGGAGTAACCAAGTAATGTTTTCACTATTTAGGTATTTATTTGAATAGATGAAAAACAATTTTTGAAAATATACTCTCATGGATTGATAGCTTTCCACCTCTCCCCTGACTGCGCACACAGAGAAAACATTCACAGAAGATATACGCACACAGAAAGACAGACACAGAGACAGACAAAGACAGAGAGACGGAGATCTATTCCCCTGTTTACATAATATTCTATATTTTGGTGTTTTCAGGTTGGCCCGAAGAATGGGCCAATTCCCAAGTCCATTTTGATTATGCTCATTCAACACAGAATGTTAGGATTTTGATAAAACTCATAGGGACCCTTGACACCATCCAGCCTAAACTCCTTATTTTACACAAGGAAAAACCGAGGCAGCATGGAGGCACCATCTTGCCCAAACTCACAGAGAATTAATGAATTAGTGGCTAGTCTGGGGTTAGAACTGTCTAGCCTGATGAGATTTGCCTCTGGGCAGAGTGGAGATGGGGTGTTAAGTTCCTGGGTAGTGCAAAGAAAAACAAACAGGAAAAAAAAAAAGATGATGTCTTTTCCTGGGTAGGGCACTTTTCTAAGCCAGACTTATCAAAGACTAAATATCTGTGACCCTTTTTTCTTGGTTGATCAGTCTAATTCTCTCATTTTTTTCAAGTCTTCCAAAAGAGACATAGCTTAGTGACCTCTCATCTGAATAAGTGCAGAAATTAAAGAGTCCCCCTTCTCTTCATGGAATAACACAACAAACATTTATGAACACCTGGAATGTGTGAGCACTCTGCCACATCATAGCAGCACAAGGATAAATTATGTTTTCTACGAAAGTGCCTGGCACCCACAGTAGATGTTCAATAAATGTTTATTTACTTACTAGCTATAAGGACTTAAATCAAGACAGAGTTAAACAGGAACTAATTCCAGACAAAATTAATTAAGTGCTAGCTAAAGGTCAAAACAAAGAACTGTGGCACTGAAAGGAAGAAATTCTTAATTCTGATGGGAGGTGAGGGGGTGGAGAGCATGTGAGCTGCGCCTAGTAGGATGAGTAAGACTTTGATAGGAAGATAATGAATAAGGGCATGTCTGGCCATGGGAAGTCCACAGTAAAGGTCTGGGGTGGTGGGTGCATGGTATATTATGGAAATGTTGAGGAATATATTGTGGTTGGAACATTGGGTGTTAAGAATGAGGAGGAGGCCAGGCGCGGTGGCTCACGCCTGTAATCCTAGCACTCTGGGAGGCCGAGGCGGGCGGATTGTTCGAGCTCAGGAGTTCAAGACCAGCCTGAGCAAGAGCGATACCCCGTCTCTACTAAAAATAGAAAGAAATTAATTGGACAACTAAAATTATATAGAAAAAATTAGCCGGGCATGGTGGCGCATGCCTGTAGTCCCAGCTGCTCGGGAGGCTGAGGCGGGAGGATCGCTTGAGCCCAGGAGTTTGAGGTTGCTGTGAGCGAGGATGACGCCACGGCACTCTAGCCTGGGCAACACAGTGAGACTCTGTCTCAAAACAAACAAAAAAAAAGAATGAGGAGGAAAAGGAAACTTCAAAGATAATTATGTTCCAGATTGTAGAGGAGTTGAATGGTGAGGAAAGGACTTTGGACTAACTTTTGCAGGCCTTAGAGAGCCACTGAAGGCTTTAGACTAGGGCAGTTGATCTCTGGTGATAATATTAAAGAGGGGTTTGGAAGGGCAAGAAAATGGAAACAGGGGGCCTGCAGGTGATTCAAATTAGTCTTGGTCATTAAGAAAGACCTCCTGCTTTTATTTTTTATTTTTTGTATCACTTCGAGGGAAGTCAAGAGAGTTGTGACAATGCTTGATAGAAACTCAAGTGGGATGACACCATTCACATAACCAGGAGTGATCCACGGTGCTATGTGGGCTTTACTGAGACTCCCCTGTAGAACTCTGTGTACTCTAGGTGGCAAGCACTGGTCAGTGCCCTCCAGAAAGATGCCAAGTTAGTGAGCATCCTGCTGTTGAGTGTGTTAGGAAGTGTCCCTCCTGGGTTGGGGAAGGTTTTTGGGTTGGGTGAAAAAAGGGCCTCCATATATCCTATATCTTCACCCAGAGTTATGTGTCATATATGTGCGGTCTCCTGAGTCCCTCGTGATCCTTTTGAACTGTTTCCCCAGATAAGATGATACTTCCTTCCCCTGGAGTGATTCCTTTTGTTCAGCCCCTTGAACGTGCCAAGTGTCTATGCACCATCCTGCCCCGGGTGTATTAGATGCAGGCGTCTCTGAGAAGAGCTGTTTTTTAATCTTGTTTTTGGCCCTCTTTTTCTAGTAAATCAGTTTCTGGAACTGGGTCCTTTTCTCCTGCCAAACTTGATCTCAGTGAAGTTGATTCATTCTTCTTGCATCCGCATTTCTGTTCACACCAGTATATGCCAGTAGGAAAGTATTTTTGGGGGGGTCTCAGAGTAGGGACTAGACCCTTCTTTTATTTCATGCCATTGTACAGCTCTCTTCTCTTCTTGCTTTGTTTTCTTGCACTCTGTGTCTGCCAATTTTCCCTTCTGCCCCTTAGGACTCACATCATTGTCCCTAGCCCTCTTCACCTCTCTCTCTCTTTAAGACAGGGTCTCTCTCTGTCAGCCAGGCTAGAGTGCAGTGGCATCACCATAGCTCACTGCAACTTCAAACTCCTGGGCTCAGGCGATACTCTTGTCTCAGCCTCCTGAGTAGCTGGGACTACCAGCACATGCCACCATGCCCAGCTAATTTTTAAAAAATTTTATAATATTACAGAGATACAAATGCTTTGGTTACATAAATTGCTTTTATACCATTTGAGTCAAAGTTATAAGTGTGCCCATCACCCAGATAGTGTGTATTGGACCCATTAGGTGTCAATTTACCCATACCCTCCTCACCCCTCCCACCCACTTGATTTCCAACGAATGTTATTTCCGTATGTGCACATAAGTCTTGATTGATTAGTTCCAGTTTAATGGTGGGTATATGTAGTGTTTGTTTTTCCATTCTTGTGATACTTCACTTAGAAGAGTGTTCTCCAGTTCCATGCAGGTTAATACAAGAGGTATTAGTTCACCAGTTTTTTATGGCTAAGTAATACTTCATGGTATACATATACCACATTTTATTGATCCACTCATGTATTGATGGTTACTTGGGTTGTTTCCACATCTTTGCAATTGTGAATTGTACTACTATAAACATTTGAGTGCAAGTGTCTTTTTTTTTTTTTTTTTTTTGTAAAATGTCTTTCTTTCCTTTGGTTAAATACCCAGTAGTGGTATTGCTGGATTAAATGGTAGCTCTACGTTTAGTTCCTTGAGGTATCTCTATACTACGTTCCATAGAGGTTGTGTACTAGTTTGCAGTCCCACCAACAGTGTATGAGTGTTTCTATCTCTCTGCATCCATGCCAGCATTTGCTGTTTTGGAACTTTTTGGCAAAAGCCATTCTCACTGGAGTTAAGTGATACCTCACTGTGGTTTTAATTTGCATTTCCCTGATGATTAGCGATGTTGAGCATTTTTTTCATATGTTTCTTGGCAATTAGTCTATCTTCTTTTGAAAAGTTTCTGTTCATGTCTTTTGCCCACTTTTTAATGGGGTTGTTTGATTTTTTTCTTGCTGATTTGCTTCTTTGTAGATTCTAGTTATCAGCCCTTTATCAGATGTATAGCATGCAAATACTTTCTCCCTTTCTGTAGATTGTCTAGTCGCTCTGTGGATTGTTTCCTTGGCTGTGCAGAAGCTTTTTAATTTGATCAGGTACCATTTACTTATTTTTGTTGTTGCTGTGACTGCTTTTGGGGTCTTCTTCATAAATTCTTTACCTAAGCCAATGTCTGTAAGAGTTTTTCCAACATTTTCTTCTAGAATTCTTATAGTTTCATGCCTTAGATTTAAGTCTATTATTCATCGTGAGTTGATCTTTGTGAGTGATGAGAGGTGTGGATCCTGTTTCAGTCTTCTACATCAGGCTATCCAATTTTCCCAGCACCATTTATTGAATAGGGATTCTTTTCCCTAGTATATATTTTTTTCTGCTTTGTCAAAGATCAGATGGCAATATGAGGATGGATTTATACCTGGGTTTTCTGTTCCGATCCATTGATCTACGTCTCTGTTCTTGTGCCAGTACCATGCTGTTTTGGTTACTATAGCCTTATAGTATAGCTTGAAGTCTGGTAATGGTGAAGCTTCCCAATTTGTTCTTTTTGCTTAAGGTTGCTTTGGCTATACGGGATCTTCTCTGGTTCCATACAAAGCATAGAATTATTTTTCCAAATATGTCAAAAATGATGTAGGTATTTTAATTGGGATTGCATTGAACGTGTAGATCACTTTGGGTACTATAGACATTTTAACAATGTTGATTCTGCCAATCCCAGAGCATATGTTGTTCCATCTGTTTATGTCCTCTGCTATTTCCTTCCTCAGTGTTTCATAGTCCTCCCCATAGAGGTCTTTTACCTCCTTAGTTAAATATATCTTTAGATATTTTCTTTTCTTTGTTGCTATTGTGAAAGGTATTGAGTCTTTGATTTGGTTCTCAGCTTGACTGTTGTTGGCATATATGAATTCTACTGATTTGTGTACATTGATTTTGTAACCTGAGACTTTGCTGAATTTATTTATCAATTCCAGGAGTCTTTTGGTAGGATCTTTGAGATTTTCTAGATGTCAGATCATATCGTCTGCAAAGAGTGATAGTTTGATCTCTTCTGCCCTCATTTGGATACCCTTGATTTCCTCCTCTTGTCTAATTTCTCTGGTTTCCAGCACTATGTTGAACAGAAGTGGTGATATAGGGCAACCTTGTCTGGTTCCAGTTCTAAGCAGGACTGCTTTCAATTTTTCCCCATTCAGTATGATGCTGGCTGTAGATTTGTAGTATATGGCTTTTATAATTTTGAGGTAAGTCCTGTCTATGCCTGTTTTATTAAGAAGGAATCCTCCCCAACATGTTTTACAAAGCCAACATCACCTTGATACCAAAGCCAGGAAAGGACTTAACAAAAAAAGAAAACTACAGACCAATATCCCTTATGAATACGGATGCAAAATTACCAATAAAATCCTAGCAAACTGGATTCAGCTGCTCATTAAAAAAATAATCTATCATGACCAAGTAAGTGGGCTTCATCCCAAAGATGCAGGGATGGTTCAACGTAGGCAAATCTATAAATGTAATTCACCACAGAAATAGAAGTAAAACAAAGACCTTATGATCCTCTCAATAGATGCAGAAAAAATATTTGACAAAATTCAGCACCTTTTATGATAAGAACGTTTAACAAATAGCCAGCTAATTTTTATTTTTTGTAGAGACAGAGTCTCTTTACTGCCCAGGCTGGTCTTGAACTCCTGGCCTCAAGCAATCCTCCCACCTCAGCCTCCCAAAGTGCTAGGATTACAGGCATGAGCCACCCGGCACCCAGCCCCTCTTCCTCTCTTAATCCTCTTGGCTTCACCAGCCCTTCTTTCTGAAACTTTTCTTATGCATACATCACAGGTCTCTGCTCTGACATCCCTGTGGTGCCTTCCATGTCAGAGTGCAATTTCAGAAGTCAGGGAAGGAAAATCCCTTCTGTGGGTGCAAACAAGACTCAGCCAGACCTCAGGATGATGTAGGTCATAAATGGATGTGTGTGTAAGTGGGATTTCAATATTACATCTGCACATCCACCTAGCAGTGTATGTGTGTTTGAAAAGCAAGTGTCCTTCTGGATATAGACCCTAAACCAGATATTGAAAAATCTGGATTTTATTGCCAACTCTGCCACTGATTTCTTACATAGCTTTGAACAATATCATAGTTTAGGAATTAAATGGAATCCTTTTGTTAGTAAATAGCACATATAATCTCATTCCATTTTTTTTAAGAGATAAGGTCTTGCTCTGTCACCCAAGCTAGCATGCAGTAGCATGATGATAGCTCATTGCAACCTGAACTCCTGGGCTGGAGCAATCCTCCTGTCTCAGACTCTCAAGTAGCTGGAAATACAGGTGTATGCCACCACACCTGGCTAATTTTTAAAATTATTTCTCGTAGAGACAGGGTCTCCCTATGTTGCCCAGGCTGGTCATAAACTCCTGGGCTCAAGCAATCCTCCTGTCTCAGCCTCCCAAAGTGCTGGGAGTACAGGCATGAACCACCACACCCGGCTTGTTCCATTTTTATGATATTACTTATATCTGTCTGCTCAACCATCTACTAATTCTTATATCTGGATAAAAGAAATCTCTGGAATAATGTTCAACTAATGATAATAATGGTTATTTCAAGATGAAATTACTTAGTGTGATTTTTTTAAACTTTCTTTTTTATACTATTCTGCACTGCTTCATATCCTAATAGGAAATCACAATACCTGGAATAGAGTCAATGTTGGCTCAGATCTCAACAGCCCATGTGATGTGTAGCACTTAATCTCTCTCTTTCTCCTTTTTTTAACCTTGTAAAAGAGGAGGAGATTTTAAATGTCTCATTCAGCTCCCCAAATCCATGATTCTTTCTTTATTTTTTATTTATATAAAATTACTTTTTAAATTTTTTTTATTCCAAAATATCTTCTGGAAAAAATTACTTTATTGTTTTTACTTTTAAAGATAGTTGATGCTTTTAAAAATAATTTATGATTTTAATGATTTCTTAGGTCCATAGAAATAGAACAATGAATGTATGGATAGATATAGACATTCAAGATATTATTACTCTTATACAAAATGTGATCATACTCTACCTGCTATTTTTGAACAAAATTTAGTTTTGCTTAAATTGAAAGAAGAAAAAGGATTGAAGGAATTACTAAACTTCAAATAAACATTTCTTTTTTTATGGAAGATATCATTTCTTAAAATATACTTTCTAATGTTAAGAAGAGACTGTGAAATACCTTAAAGGTTGTAGTCATTATCGTTTACCCTAAATGATTCCGTTTTAGGCAGTGTTGATTTATTTCCTGCTATCCAAGTTAAGAACTCAACACTCTTTTTTGTTCTTCCATCTCCTTCTTTCTCATTTTGATTTTTATTGTTCTATCACATCACTTTGTTATTGATATTTAGTTGTATTATTTTTATTTGTACATTATCGAGTTTTATATTACTTCTCTTCTTTTAAATGGACATAATTCACAGCTTTTGTTTAGTATTCATTCTTTTTACTATATTCTTTTAGCACAGCTTTTCTATTTTGAGTTCTTTATTTGGATTATTGTTTAATTGACTGAATTTCATTTTAAACAGTTTTTTCTTCTAAAATAGCTCATTAGTACTGTTTCACTGTGTTCTTTTATATATGTTGCCTTTAAAAAAAAATAGGGATACTATTCTTGGGTCACAACCAAGAATTGGTTATTCTGAAGAGCTAGGTAGTTATTTCTCCATTATATTCCTGTCATTGAATGTTATTGTGGAGAAGACTGTTAGCATTAGTATTTCCCATTGTAGATGATTTATATTTTCTAACTAGGTATCTGAAAAATTTCTTCTTTATCCTTGTTGTTATATTTTGGTGTTGTGAGTTTTACATTCAATATTTCTAGAATCCAGGATGCACTTTTCAATAGGCAGATTCAGTTCTACCTGATTTAATAGTATTAACTGTAAGACCATAGCAATTTACTTAACCTTTTCATGCCTCAGTTTTTTAATCTGTAAAATGTAAATAATTCTAACATCTACCTGGTAGAGTTGTTGGAATGATTTGAGTTAATATATGTAAATTACATAGAACAGTGTCTGTCACATAATAAGCACTATTTAAAAGGTTGCTACTGTTTTAGGAAAATTTTCTTATGTTATAATAGGTCTTAGGTGTTTTCATATTTTTTCAACTTTATTTGTTGAGTTGCTGCTTTAAAGGTACCAATTATTATTATTATTGATCGTCTTTATCCTCCATGTCTACTGGCTTCTCCCTGATTTGCTTTAATTTGTCTTTTTCATATACATATTTTTCAGTCCTTTATTCTGTAACCATAATTTGCTTTCCACTGTGTCTGTTCTGTTCTTTAGTATTTTATTTATTACATTTTTCATAATATTGTTTTGGCACTGATTTATCTCCTTAGAGCTGCTACTTCTTTCTTTATCTCATTCTGTTGTTTTATCATCTTATGAACTCATGTTCTTACTAGGTTATTCTTTAGTTAAATGCACATGTGAAGAATTTTTCTTCTGTTTCTTGAGTTATATTTTCTAGGGTGGTTATTTGTTTGTCTTTTGTATGTTTTGTGTGTGTGTGTGTGTGTGTGTTGTATATGCTTGCACTGATATCATTCCATTTCTTTTTTCTTGGTTATCCTTTGACAGTTCTAGCCATACTATGTTTTCCATTTACTCTTATAGTCTTAGTGACAGCTTGACTCCCATCTCACAGTATCATTTGGTTTTCCCTACACAGCATCTATAGGTAAAGAACTATCCAATTTTTTCATAGCCTGAGAGCGAGGAGGCAGGGAGGGCTCACCTGAGGCCGTCTTTGTTAGACAGCTTGGACTCTGCTCTCCCTTTGGAAGTTTCGGCATTGTCTGGCACCAGAGTTCACACTGCTTGGTTTGGGTGGTGGGGGATGTATCTCCTTTTGATGGATAGACGACCTCTGGCCTCAGATCCATGCCCCATTTAGGACATACCTCTGGAGTCTCCACATCTGCCAGAGTCAGCCTCCTTGTACACTTGCTCTGTTTTTCTCAAGCAGCTGTTCACAGCTGTTTCCACTACTTCTCTGTGAAGAAGAAAAACACTAGGATATCGTCTCAGTTTACTTCTCACCAGGTTTGGGATTTTCAGTGAGAATTCTCAGGATTGTCTTGACTTATCTCCAGAGCTTTTGAGGAGTCGGAAAGATAGGAACCTTGCCATTCTGCTGCCCCATTCTACCCCAGGATGGATTTCTTTTCTCAGCCGACACTTTTTGAGCCTTATAGTTTTGGCCATGCCCCTGTCCTTGTTAGTTGCTACTAGTGAACTTTGTTGTTATTTCATTAGGTTTTGGGGAAGGAGTTTCTGTTCCCTGTAACAGAAAGAGGGAAGTACTATTCTTCCCTCTTGACTCTGGGTTTTTCTCTGGGCTTCATTCACTTCCATCTGTCTTGCTTCAGTCTCTCAAGAATACTGAGGGGTTGATAGTACAGTTTAAATATTTTTATGGGATTATATTTAGTTATGAAATCAATATATGCTCACTGTAACCAGTTAAATAATACAAGGATATATAAATACAAAGTTCGTCCCCTCACCCGAGTGCCTCATTTTCATTTCTGTGAGATAACAGCTTGGATGTGGGAGGCAATGCCTTTAAAAACACAAGAACCTTTTAGAATCAAGGTATAATGTGAATCTATTGTATTCATAATGTGCATGCACAAATCTGGTCCTTTCGTACACCTGGTTAATTTGGTGGAGTGTTCCCATTGCGGTCTTGGGAGATAGAAGGAAAAATGTAAACTCCATGAGAGCAGGGATGTGGGCTCACCCTCCCCCTACCCCACCACCCTCCACTGTTATATCCTCACTGCCTACAGCAGCTCCTGGCACACAACAGCACTCAGTACATTTTTGTTCAATAAATAAGCAAATGAATGAATAACAGGCCTCAGATATTTTTATTTTGAAAGGCATTTATACCATTTGAAGGGACCGGATAAAGCCTGGAAAATATGAATAGCTCTAGGCCATTTGAATTCACGTATGTAATCCAGCTGTATCATCTTGGTTATTGTAATTGTGGGTTTATGCACCAAGAGGTAGATGGGAAAAAACACAGGCACATGGATTGAGGTAGAAGTTTGATTCTGGGCTGGGGTGTCCTCCTTTCTGTCAAGCAGAAGGGATCATTTCCTCTCTGGCCTACACTTTAGGTTCATTGTGCCCCAATACTAGTGAGGATTACAGATGCAACCCTGGATAGCTTGTTTCATTTCTAAGACAGGACTTTCATCATCAAATTCTCCAGGAAGTTGTTTTACAGGCACAGGGAGGCTGAGTGTGAGACTGTGCATGGCCTTGTGCCTACCCAGCTCCACCACTGGAAAAATGATGCAGAAAAGTTCCATGCGTCAGGACTGGCAGAATACTAGTTCGGTGAATTTAAGGCGGTACAGCTGCAATTGATGTCACTTAGTATTTTCTCCTGAGACATTTTATTTTATTTTTTTATTTCTTGGTGCAGAAGGACAGTAATATCTAAAGTGTACTTTTGCTGTTAATCAGATTTCGTATTTCTTCTACAGGAACAGACACACATCAGTAATGAGTGAACAGGTCTTAGTTCACTAAGAGCTTTGATATTTTCTTGAATGAAAAGTGCTATACTAATGTGATTTTATTTATATTAACCTTACTATTAAAAAAGCTTAGGTTGTAATTTTACTTTTTGAGTGCGGTTTCCAAGCACCTTGCCGAGTTAGAGTGCTGCATTTTTTGTTCTTTTTAAAAAAACATAGAGGAACTATATTAAGTTAGAAAGAAAATCATTCTAAGTAGAAGAACTGATGCAGAAAGATACATACATGTGCTGGGATTCTTAAAGCACACACGTTTATTGGCCAGCTTGAAGAAAGATATTGTAAACAATGGGTTATAGAAACGAATTTGGAATAATTGTTATTTATATTTTGAAATTCCATTGCTTAATCTTAAAAAATAAAAGCTTATTTTGTTTTCATTTTTTGCTGATTGAGTTTTTGGTTTTTGGATCACATACAATTATGCTATATTAAGTTTACATAGAACTTTATTTTAGTATATCATTTCTAATAAAAAATTCCTTTGAAGAATCAGACCAGTATTTTCCATATTTATTCCTAGCTCAATGGTAAAGTACATTAGAATTTAATCCAAATTTGCCTCTTAAAATGTAGACATAATCTGTTAATGCAGAGTAATATATATTACTGATATACTAACCTGATAATTATTTGGCCAACATTTAAAAATTGTTTGAGAAATATTTTAAAATAAATGAAATAACATGGAGGTTTTGTGTTTAAAATTCATCATTATGTAACATGGGCTTATTTTGAATTGTAATATTTCAACTACATGTTTCTTTCTCCTTATAAATTCCCAGATATATCTTATCTTATAATATGCATTGTATATGAAAAAATATGTATTCTTTTAAAATAAATTCTAATTCTGAATATTGAATAATTTCTTATTTCTCTTCTTTCAAATGACCGAGAATTTATCATATATAAATAGATACTTATTTTGGCCTGGACTGGGCTTATGGTGATGCTTGAAATTTTCTGGGCAAATAATCTTCAACTGGATATGCTTTATTTTATAAAGGAGGATAACATTACAATAGCAGTAATGCGTTTACATGGGGAAAAGTCCATTTTATTTAGTTACTGTTGTTTGAATTTTGTTATTTTATCAGTGTAGTCCTATCTGAACATTGTGTACTTTAGCTTGTTTTTGTGATTTTTAAATATGTTTTTTTTAAGGGCCACAAAAATAATTTGAAGGCAGCTACTGTTGTTAATGAAATAATGATGTCAAAAATTGAAACAAAAAATGGGAAAAATAGGTAAAGCTAAGATTTCTATCATCATCCATTACTGGCACCGAACACAGGATTCTTCTAATGACAGTCTAATGCTGTGATTCCACAGCCCCCAGGATCTGGGATGTGTACCAGCTCACACTACAATATGAATTTCAACTTTCTATTTTTGAATATAGTTATGTGACCTTTCTTCTACCTCTTAAATGTGATTTGAAAATTGCTTAAAAATGAGAACTTTTTTTGAGGAGGAGAAAAGAGAAGTTTATTAATTTGCCAGAAAATGAGGAGGTTGTCAGACTCCCATCTTAAAG
Organism: Propithecus coquereli; assembly: GCF_000956105.1. Taxonomy (NCBI): domain Eukaryota; kingdom Metazoa; phylum Chordata; class Mammalia; order Primates; family Indriidae; genus Propithecus; species Propithecus coquereli. Next base: position 1,036,202 of record NW_012150508.1, on the reverse strand, counting down.
CACCAATGTGCTCAAAAATGAGAACTTTTTCAATAATGTCTTTTTAGTTATAACATGCTCTACAGTGTTGTGGTTTTATATTTTCTATAACAAGTCAAGTTATAACTGCCCTTCTGTAAACTTAGCAGGCTGCTAACTCTGTGAGTGTTAAGGTGGAGTGGAAACTTGGGCTTTCTAGAGTTAGATCATCTGTGTAGCAGTGATCTCTGCAACAGGATTCTAGGATTTGCTGTTGGCAGCTGCCATGTATGGAAGACTCCCAGGTAGGGCAAGAGTAATACTTGGCCAGGTTTTCTGTGGTCAGAATGGGCAGAATGTCTTGTTACAGAAAAATAGTAGGTAATTAGAAATAATTCCCTGGGATTTCTGGGGACTGGAAGGATAAATAGCCACATGTGCCCTGGCCTGGGATGCTCTGTCCCTTGTCATTTCATTGTTGTCTTAGGTGGTCCATGGAATGAAAGCGGATTTTTTCTGTGAGTGGTAAAAAATGTTCCAGATCCAGGAATTGGTTCAGTTATTAACAGGCTGTATTGTCTCAGACAACTTGCTAAACCTCTTTGTCTCTGTTTGTCTTAAAATGTTGACCATAATAATTGCCTATCTGGCAGGACGTTGGTAGTTTGAGATGGGAGTCTACCAACCTCCTCATTTGCCAGCAAATTAATAAATTCCTCTTTTCTTCTCCTCAAAAAAATAAAAATTGCCTCTCTGTACCAATGATCATTGCTCTGAGATCTAATAACATGGAGTATATATACTGGAGGATATAAAGCACTATCTAAGTATAAGGAATTTATTATCATCGTAAGTAATCATTACAGACTTTTCTAGAGGAATTGAGTGCCCCCAGTCCCTTACATTCTGAGATAAAAAGTGGACATGTATTCCTTGGAGACTGTGTGTGCTTGAAAATACACCAAAGAAAGTCTTAATGAGTTGCCTTTGAGATTGTGAATGCTGCTGATCTCATGGCCGAGGAGCCCAGAGCGTCTAAATGAGGATGATTGGCAGCACTGAGCAAAGTTAATGCTACAACATCCTAGCAAGACAGAAGTGGAAAAGGCCCTATGAGGTCACTGACCTCTGCCTCTGGTCAGATCAATTCCTGAAATATTCGATGTGGAAGAACCTATTCTATTTGTAACTATCTCCACAAAGGGAGCTCTCATGAAAGAAGTAGTAAGGTATTATTTAATCGATTTAATCTACTTAATGAGGAAGTTCTTTCTGATGACCGATTGCACTCACATTGCTACAATTTAAGCATATTTCTGCAGACTGGGTGCTTTGAAGATATGGGGGACGATTCAGCTGCATCCTATTCTAACTCTGGGCACATCACTCCCAACGCAGCCCAACTCCAATGTTCTCTGAGGTATAGACATGCTCATGACCAAGGGTGCCTTTGTGTGCAAATGAAGTCAGTGATCACTGTGCCATTATAGCTGAGGACCATCAGGAAGACTTTTTTTTTTTTTCAATAAACAATCATCCTACCTCCTGTCTATGTGGTTCATTAGGGTTTATAAGACACTTTCTCAAATGTTAGTTCATTTTTCCCTCACAAGCTCAATTGTCACTGTCTTTACTTTGAATATAAGGAGGCTGACGCTTGAAGACTTTAAATTGAATCACTGCATTCACCGAGCAATGAAGGATCAAGAGACAGAACTCAAACACAGGACTTTTGCCTCCAAGTGCAGAGCCCTAAGCAGAGGTCCCTGGAGAAGTTTCCCATATATCCCCATTGAACTCTTAACCAAATTAGGATAGCTAGTGCTCTATGTGAAAGAGAGAAGAAATCAAACAGATCACCAGAGCCTTCCATTTGAGGCTAAGCAATTAATACTCATTTTTGCCTGTGCCCCTTACAAGGAATTACATGCACCCACATAACAATAGGGTGACTTGAAAACACATACCTTCTGAGCATTGCATTGGAAATCATTGGGAATAATTCTGTGTGATCTTGGGCAAGATTTTTGTCTTCTCCAGGCCTTGCTTTCTGTATCTGTAAAACTGCACTAGTTCCTACTTCTAATGACTGTTGTGGAAGTTAAATGGATTAATATATGTAAAGTGCTTAGCTCAGATAGGAGTATGTTGCATGCATAGTATATATTATTATCTTAGTTATTATTGTGTGTTGAGATTTTTTTTTCATTATAGAAATGTTCTAGGTAGGATATCATATCCTAAATTGTCTCGCTTCTTTTTGTGAGCTTTTGACTATGAGAGTACAAGGGATCATAAAAGAGAGAGACGAGAAAGTTCAATGGGTGTGTTGGCATGAGTGCCCTTGTGTGTGTGTGTGTGTGTGTGTGTGTGTGTGTGTGTGTGTGTACTGTGTAGCACCACCTGGTAAGGCCTGAGAACCTCACAGTAAATCAAAATCTCCAAGAAGAGAAAACATATTAT
>NW_012150508.1:1029836-1033421 GCF_000956105.1 Propithecus coquereli | reverse complement strand
AAGCATAATAATTCTATCATATATTTGTATAGTACTACATATTTTCTCAATGACTTCCACATGCAATTCTTTTGTAAGTGGATTCTAAATTTTGATTATCTAATGTTCCAGCCCACTTTTCAAAAAATTTTTAAATTATTTTTAGAGACAGGGTCTTGCTCCATCGCCCAGGCTGGAGTGTGTGTTGGTGCAATCATAGCTCAGTGTAACCTCAAACTCCTGGGCTCAAGCGATCCTCCCAAGTAGCTGAGACTACAAGCAAGCCACTGCACCTGGTCAGTTTTGTTATTTTGTGTAGAGACGGATCTTGCTATGTTGCCCAGGTTAATATTCAACTCCTGGTCTCAAGCGATCCTCCCACTTTGGCCTCCCAAAGCACTGGGATTACAGGCGTGAGCCACCATGCCTGGCCTCCTAGGCCACTTTAGTTTATAAGCTGTGGGTTAGATGTTGGGAGTGGCATAGATGGTTATAAGACAGAAGAGCTGATTTTGATACAGTAGATAGACTATAAAATGTAGTTATGAGAACTCAGCACACTGGTCTCAGACTATTTAATGCAGGGGAAACAAATCCTATACATTTCAGTACGCCCTGAGTGCATACCTCCTGTCTGGGCTGTCACTGGGGTTCATGTTGATAGCTGGGCGGCCGGCCATCAGGAAGATGAACTGATGTTCCTTTGAAGAGGAATGTATACATTTTTTTTTTTTTTTGAGATAGAGTCTTGCTTCGTTGCCCAGGATAGAATGAGTGCCACGGCATCAGCCTAGCTCACAGCAACCTCAAACACCTGGGCTCAAGTGATCCTCCTGCCTCAGTCTCCCAAGTACCTGGGACTACAGGCACTTGCCAACACGCCCAGCTACTTTTTTTTTTTGTTTCTGTTTTTAGTTGCCCAGCTAGTGTTTTTTCTATTTTTTAGTAGAGATGGGGTCTCGCTCTCGTTTGGGCTGGTCTTGAGCTCCTGACCTCAAGCGATCCTCCCACCTCGGCCTCCCAGAGTGCTAGGATTACAGGCATGAGCCACTGCACCTGGCCAAATGTATACATTTTTGAAAGATCAAAATAACGTTTTCTTAATTTAAAAAGCAATGCCCTTTCTTTGGAGAAAAATTAGAAAGTACAGTCGTTCATTGATATACATAGGAGTTTGGTTCCAGGACTGTCTTCATATACCAAAATCTGCCCATACACAAGTCCTGCAGTCCACCCTGCAGAACCCACATGTAGGAAAAGTTGGCCCTCCTTGTATGGGGGTTTCACATCCCACCAATACTGTATTTTTGATCTGTGTTTGGTTGAAAAAAATCTGAGTAGAAGTGGACCTGTGCAGTTCAAATCCTGTTGTCCAAAGGTCAACTGTACACTTAATCAAAAATCCCATAATCCTACCACTCAGGGATAACATCTTAGTGTGTGCATCTGTGCATTTTGTATTACAAAAATAGGCTCATTTATGCATTTTTCACTTAAATCGAGAACAGTTTTCTACATAATATCTATTCACTACAATATAATTTTTAATGGTTGAGTAAAACTCCAGTATATGCATGTATCATGATATATTTAACCAATCCCTTATAGTGTTGGAAAATTTTGGACTTAAAATTGTTTTTGGTTATTGTAGGTAACGCAGCAATGAAAATATTTGTAGCTGAATCTTTGTGAATATCTCTAATTATTTTTTCCACTAAATTATTGCCAAATTGCTTTTTAGAAAATTGTTCCAAATAGTGAAGCTCTTTGCAAGGCCTTATATCAAAAACAGTTAAATGAGAGTTAAAATAAGGGGGGGAGGGGAAGCTGGATAACGGAGTCTGCTCCAGGTAGCTGGGAAAGTCCTATTGAGGAAGATCTCGTTTCTAAATGAAGCCACGTGTGTAAGTTCTTGCTGGTTCTCTAAGACCTCAAAGAGCAGGTTTTGTGTGTTATTTTCTTTCTCTCCCTGCCCCAAGCTCAGCATGTAAGAGTTATGAGAGTAGGGGATTGGAGTGAAAAACGTGGATCAATGCTCTGTCTGTGCTGTATGCTGTGTGACATCAGGGAAAATCTTATGATTTCTCTGAGTCTCAGTTTCCTCATCAGTAAAATAGGAATAATAGTATCTCCCCTTCCTGCCTCATAGGAGCCCTCTGAGGTTTAGAATCTCAAAATTGACATAACATTTGCACGACCTCTTTTTGGAACAGTGAAAACCTTTACACATGTGGGCTATGGTGAATATAATTCAGTATATATTTAATCTCCTGAAGATGCGGTACCTCTAGTAAAGGACAAAGACCTTTGGCAAGGAGATATGAGTTCTAAACCCAGATCTGCCACTAACTAGCCCTGACTGGTTAAGCAAGTCACCTTCCCTCTCTGGAACTAGTTTCCCCGTCTGTAAAATGAGAGGGATTGTACCACGTGACTTCCATCATCACGATTTTGATATGATCCTCATTACCAACTCTGAGATAGACTCAGAACAGAAATTATTAGTAAAAAAACAAGATCTACAAAGGTTAAATCTATACCTACAGTTGCCTATTTCACATTTTCACCTGCTTCTTTCTGCAAGCTGTTAGGAAGGGATAAAATGAGGGTCATGTTTCCTAGTGGCTACTAGAAAAAAAAATTCAAAATATGGTTTTCCCACCCCTTTTCTCTAAAGAATTCCTTTCGCAATGTATTTTTCCCTTTTAGCCACTTGGACTGCTCCATTATTGTTTGGTTAGGTTGATTCATATATAAACAGATTTATAAAAAATATTTGGTGTCACAGAGACCCAGCATGAAACTGTAAGTTTCTTATTACATCATGAAATCTTTGAAACCAGGAATATTTTATGCATCTGTATATTCCCAGGATCTGACATAATGTTGGGCACATAATTGGTGATTAATGATCATTGTTATTAAAGGCAGGGTGGTGAGCGGACAAGGGTCAAAACAGAATGGGAGGTACCATATTTGACTTCGGTAGACAATTCTTGGTTTTAAGACAATTAGCTCACTAGGAGTCTTGGGAAGTACTTAGAAGTTACAAGGTAGTTAGGAGGAAGCCTAGTGGAGTCAGAAGATATGGGTTCAAATTCTGGCTCTGACATTGACTAGTTGAGTGGCCCAAACCTCAGTTTCTTCATATGCAAAATAGAGATAATAATGCCTACCTCATTGTTGTGGATATATATATATAGTAATAGCAAGTGGTAGGGACTCGTTAAAGATGAGTTTCATTTCAGAAAATATGTTACAAAATTCCTTGGGGGAAACCATGAGCAACAGGTGGGATCTTCAGAAAATTTTGTTCTTGGGCATATTTGAACTAATGACACCAAAAAGTGTTTTTTCTTATTGTTACATCCATCAGTGGAATGTGTATGTAGGCCTGAATACATATATAGTATGTCAGACCATGAATCTAGCCTCTTTTCTTCCTGACACCTAAAGGAACTCCAAAAAAATCTTTGATATCTTTCATAGGTGGATGATCAGGGAATACAAATTATTTTAATATCATTTTTTTTAAAGTTAGAGCAACAAAAACAATAACAAAGTGCCAGAAGAGTAAATCTATTTTAAATATATTTAGATGGGATC
>NW_012150508.1:1004019-1028271 GCF_000956105.1 Propithecus coquereli | reverse complement strand
CAAAGGCATGATAAGCATCTACTACATGCCAGGCATTATTTCAGACAAAGAGAAAACTGTGAACAAGAGAGGTAAAGTCTAGCAAAGGGGGCAGATAGTGCATAAGTAAAATTGCAGACTGAACTGGGGAATGAAGAAAATGCAAATGGCTAAAGTGAAAGAGAGTTAAGAAGTAAGGCACAGCATGGATAGAGTGGGTGGTCAAGAGAGATCTCTCTGAGGAGGTGGCATTTGCTCTGAGACTGGACGAAGAGAAGGAGTCAACCACATCCAGATCTAGAAGACGAGTGTCCCAATAAACATCAAGACCACGAAGCAGAATTGGGATTGGCATAGTTGAGGGACAGTAGGCCAATGTAGCCGAAGTGCAGTGAGGCCAGAAAAGTAGTCAGGAGCCATGTTGTTTAGGGGATTATTAGCCCCAGTCAGGAATTTGGGTTTATATCAAGATCAATGAGAAAGCCACTGGAGGGTTTTAAACAAAAGAATGATATGCTCTGACATATGCTTAAAAACATGTCTCTGGCTGCTGGTGGAAGAACAATTGAAGAAAGGCAAAAACGTAACCAGGAAGACCAATTAAAAGGCTATAACTTTTTATTTTTGTTTTTCCTGATTATTCTAGGAATTATTATTTGCATTCTTAACTTATCATAGCCTTCCATGTATTAATATGGTGCCATTTCACTTGTTATATATTGTAAGAATTTTACAATGTGATATTTTCATATATTTTACTTATATGTATATTATAAGCCACACTTTTACACAATTACTTTTAAAGAAATCCACAGATTTATAAGATACTCTTCTCTTCTTTGTGTATGCAGTTTTTCTTCAACCCTAAAGGACTTCCTTTAACTTTTCTTGTAGTGAAGGTCTGCTGGTGATGAATTGTCTCAGCTTATATTTATCTTTAAAAAGTCTATTTTGTCCTCATTTTTTGAAGTAGATTTTTACTGGATATAGAATTTTCAATTAAGTTTTTTTTTCCCTTTCAGCCCTTTAAAGATGGCATTCCATTGTCTTCTGGCTTTCATTGTTTCTGATGAAAAGTCGTCGATACTTGTATTTTTGTTCCTCTGTATGTGCGCCTGGCTGTTTAGTAAAGATTTTTCTATCTATCTTTGGATTTCAGCAATGTGACTACAATGTGCGTAGGTGTGGTTTTGTTTGTGGTTTTGCTTCTTAAGGTTTGTTGAGTTTCTTAGATCTGTAGATTCATATTTTTCATCAAATGTAGGATGGGGAATGGTCATTAGGTCTTCAAATACTTTTTATAATTCAATCTCTCTTTCTCTCCTTCTGAGAATTCAGTTAAACCTATATTAGACCATTTTCGATTGGCCCTCATTTCCCTAGAGTCTGTCCATTTTTTCAGACTTTTTACTTTCTGTGCTTTAAGTTCTTTGATATCTTCTTCTGTAGTGTCCAATCTGCTCATAAGCTCATTCAGTAAATTTTTTTATTTTAGGCATCATAATTTGTAACAGTATTTTCATTTGATACTTTTTATAGTTCCTATTTCTATTCTGAGTTTTCTCATCTGTTCATCAATTATGTCTAGTTTTTGCTTTAGTTCTTGATATATTTTAAAGTCTTTGAATAATAATTCCAACAACTGTGGTATTTGTGGGTCTGTTTCTTTTGACTGTTTTTTCCCTCTTGGTTATGGATCACATTTTTCTGTTTTTTTACAGAGCTAGTGATTTCTTCATTGAATACTAGGCATTGCCTGTTTTATCCCCATTTTACAGATTATAAAACTGAGATACAGAGAGATGGCATAACTTGTCCAAAGTTAATAGTTAAGAGGTAGAGGTTGGCATTTGATCCCAGGTAATCTGCACCCAAAAATCTACATTTTAACTTCTATACTGCCTTCAAATTAGAGAAGGGCCATCTTATTGTCCCCCCACACTACTTCCCTATACCCAAACTAAAAAAAAATTCCATGATAAGTTTTGGTGAGCTGTATAAACCTTACTAGGACTTGGGGCTGGTGAAAGATGCTTGACAATTGAAGAGATAGACACAGCGTTGGTTTACAGATTTTTCACATTTGGCTCTCTTAGCATTTTCCATTTCATCAACTTCAGTCGGCAGTACTCTCTTTTGATGGCCAAGTGACCTTCAAGTATGGACAAAAATTTATGAGTGACTCAGGGAGATTTTCAGTGCCTAGCTGCTTAATCTGAACTGCTTGAGAAACCAGATGACAATTGTGATGACCCATCTTTTTGGAGATATACAAAGTCATTGGAAAAAAATTACTTTCCTAAAAAATTAATTATTCACACCAGGAGACTTTTAGCCTAGTTCTGCTTCTGACATTGGGGTGGTGAGATTGGGAAGGTGTATAGGGATCCAAACTAGAGGTACCGGATCTCGCTAAGATTTTTGTTTCCACTTGTTTATCTGAGAGTTGAGATCTCCTTGAGATGAGTTCTTCCTGTGATCTTTGAGATTTCAGGAAGGAAAGAGACAGCAGATTGTGGACTATTATTGTGGCAAGATCATTTCTCTTTGGCCACCAAACAGTTGTTCCCTGAGTCACAAACTACTCAATTCAGTGGCTGTTGAACTAAACTGCCTTTGAAATTCAGAGGAGAGTGTCTGTGTGTGCCAAAACCAAGCCCCTGAGTCACCCAGCACACAGCAGGAGGACGGCAGTGGATAGGGTCAGAAGTGATGCCAGAACCCAGCCCTTGCAGCAAATGTGGACCTTCAAGTGTCCATTATACAGAAATCATCCCAGGTCATAAAATCTCATGTCCTCACAGACAGGAGGTGCCATTGTCTGTTCCCTCTGCTGTCTGCAAACTTCCTGATTAGTGGATCATCTCCCTAAGTATTTTTTACATGGATTGAGCCATGTATTATGAATATCACATTTTATTTGTAATGAAACTACATTAGACAATTTATGAAGCAAAATAGGTGGAGTTTGTATTTGGAAATGTAACATCTTATTTACTGGGAAGACCTGGGTTTGAACAGATCTACCTGGGCCAATTTTGGAACAAGAAAACTAGTGTCTTTTTTCTCTTGTCAACCACAGTTCTGCAATTATTCTATATAATTGTTATTTTTCTTTTCTTTTTGGAAGGAGTCTCCTGCTGAAGAAAGAACCTAAAGAGATGCATAAGTTCCAGGGAATTTTCCTCTAAGACTAATAACACCAAGATAGTGTTCACTGTATTTATTTATGTTCGTTATTTTTTTTTTGACACGAAAAATGTGTGTCTCCTCCAGAGAATCTGAGTTAGAATTTTTTGTTTTCCTTGTGCTGGTTGAAGAAGAATCTCAAACTCTGATGCTGTTTTTTTATTTATTTCATGAAGAATTTCAGGTGGTGCTTGACAACTTATGCCTCCTATAAAACCAAGAAATATGCTTTTACACTGTGTTTATTAAAGATATCTTCCAACTGACATTTCACCAAAGAAATTGAGCCACCTTGCACTTACATTTTTAGTTAAATTTGGGAGCTATTGTTTTGAGAGTCACCACAGTAATAATAGGCAACTCAAAAAATGTCCTACTGAAGGGTCAGTTAAATATTGGCTCTGTTTCTACTTTTCCACCCTGTCTCTTTCCCCATTTTAGTTCTTCCAAAAACAAACCAGGGCATCGCTCCTTCTAGCAATCCGCTTGCAAATCCTACGTGATAAAATGCTGAACTTGAAATAATGAAACATCACGATCAGTTTCTGAGGATCCCAGAACTAGAAGTCAACCAGAGACTTCATGATGTAGGGCTCAAGGGCCTGGAATACAACGTCTGAGCTGCACTGGTATTGGCTCCAAGGTTAAAAATAGAGGACCACGGTTTTATTGCCTTTGATGATGACATACTCCACATGAACGTCAGTAGGGCTCAAACGTGTGTCGAAGGCAGCCAAAGGGTAAATAAGTTAAACTGAAGTGACTCAGAAGGCATCTAGGGAGCAAAGACGTGCAGAGGTAACAAGGGACTTCGTTTCTGACAACCCCACTTAGAACACAAGGGAGAGAACCTCGTTAGAAAACTCAAAGAGCCGTAATACCAAAATGAGTTTCATTTAGAAGCTTTCTTGACAGACATGGAAAAGAATATGTGTATAGTGATTTAAGGGGACTGGTACCTATGTTTTGGAAGTTCCTGGGTACTTTCCATACAGTCAAGCCAATGCACTTTTCCTTTTAAACCAACAGAATAGCTGGATCATGTGTACTAAGAGTGTCCATTATTTAAAAGACTAAAATTATGTCGATGTAAAGATCTTAAGCCTTTCTTCGATCTCACTTAACAATTTACTTCTTGAAACAGCTTCCTGTTAGGGCAATGAGCTACCACCGAAGCTCATCTTTGTAAAATATATTTTTTTTCTCAGCAATTTGCCTTTATTTGCCTTTTTAATCTTGCTGCATTTTTCCTGTACCAGGATAAGATCCAGTTGTCAATCGACTTTCACAAAGGCATCTATGGAAGGTATTGAAGTCCACTGGTTAGAAAGGAAAAGTGCTTTTGTGTTTGATCAGTACGAAGGTAGTTAAAGACCATGCTGAGTCACACTTTAAAGCAGCTGCATTGCAAACAAAGGGAGAGGGCTGTATCATTGGCTCTGATGTCAGCAAACCTAGGACTTGGCCCTTGCTGCATCCGAGAGCAGACTTCTCAATGTCTCTAAGCTTCATTTACCTTCCCTTTAAATACCACCATCTACTGAGCATTTATATCACTATATTCGGCCTTTTATTCATTTAAGCCTCGCAACAAACCTATGGAGTAAACAAACTTCCTATGGAAGTAAACAATTCTATGGAATAAACAAACATTGTTATCACCCCCTTTTTACAGATGAGGAAACTGAGACTCGAAAGGCTGTGAAGTTTGCTCGGCCTTATACAGCTAGAAAATTAGAGGACTGAATTTTAAATTCTCATCAGTCTCACTTCAGAGTCTGAGCTTTTAACTGCTCTGAAATGGGGCTAATAATAGATTCATTATCGACACTGTGAGGATCAAAAGAGATAATGTTTGTAAAAGCACAAAAGAGTCATATACGCATGTAAGGTGTTATAATTGTTAGAATGAGATCATTTAAGAAAAGAGAAAACTGAAAAATAGTTACATGACGTGGTCATGGAAAAGTACATTCAAATGCCTGTAAACCAGAGCTTACTAGTTCTATGTAAATCAACTTAGAATTTCCTGAATGCATTATTTTTGTTAACAGTACCCCATCAAAATATGAAATATGATATGTCACATAAATCGGGCAGGATGGATGACCATTCCATTTTAAATTGAGTCCTTCTTTAGAAGGCCGAGCAGCCTAAAAGACAAAGAAAAGAACTCGGATCCATTTGTTCCTTCTGAGCTGAGCTGCACTGGTTTACTTATTTGCTAAAGGTACGAAGACATCTGCACAGCAGTTCAGCCCTAACCCCCCAGGAACAATAATGTAGGTTACCAATAATATAGAAAGTGCTATTTATTTACTTGTATGGCATAAGAGAATCAGAGTCTGTGAAACTGAGACACGATGTTCCTTAAATCACCACCACAATAAAACAGACACAATGTCAAGTTAATTTTACTTTTACCATTGACAGGTGGTACGTGAAGTAGAAGAGAAGGCTGGGGTCCTTCCCTTCCTTCCTTCTGTTGGCTGCCTGAGGGAGTTAACGAGGACCCCTTAGTCATCAGCAGGAAGGCCATGGCTACACGGGCCAACCAGATGGAGTCTCTTGTGCAAACGAGCCTGTTAACAGAGTCAAACAACTGACTTGTCTTGTTCTAGTTCCCATAGTACTGACGGAGTTGATCAAAGTGGTTGGTTATTTCAGGGTTGTGTAGACAGATATGAATATAAATAATAGGTAGATCAAGGGTAAAGGGACTGTGGTCACCCAGTATATCTCAATATGAAATACAAACCTATATCCTGGTTACCAGACATTGTACCTTTTGGGGAACCTGGGGAGTGAAAACTTGAAATTCATGCTTGTATCTCTCATAAAGAAATATTTGACAAATTCTTAAGCTTAACGGTAACAATAATTCCCCAACTAGAAATGGGGATATTTGATCCGGAGGATGACTTTATTCCCAGGTTATGAGTCTATTGATAGAAAAAGTCTTTCAGAGTTATAAACTTGCATCACACTTAGTGCATGTTAATCATTCATTTTTATTGAAAAAGAATAACATTTTCTGAAGTTGGGGCTGCACGAAAAAAACCCATGCTGAATGGTCTCCATACTTACAGGTTATCTCAGCTGATCTCCATCTGCTGGGTTGTGAAGCCTGCTCTTTTGAAAACCAATCTGCCCCTTCCAGCAGGTTTGGTTGAGTCACGGAATCAATTATGTAGCTGGTGCACCAGCCTTTCCCCTTTTTTCCAAAAATAGGGAAGGGTTTGCACCCTAAACAATTTGAGGTGGTCTCATAAAGTTGCATGGGCTCTGCCCTTCGAGAGGGTAATACAGAGGTGGATTACTCTAGGGAGGGAGACAGAACGAGAGAGCTGAACGCATTGCACAGCACTGGGGGATGAGGAATTTCACTGTTTGGATCCCCACTGATCCCTGTCGACTTCCCAGAGCCCTGTGGCCGGACTACTCAATAATAGATTTCATTATCTACAGTTGGAGTCTCACTTTCATTTTATCGGACAGAATATTGAAAACTACTTTTAGAATAAATAGAAGAGGTGATAAAGAAGGTGACTAGATTTTATAAAGAAAAGAATTGCAACTAATTGATCGAATCTACAATTTTTTTGAAAGATGATATTCTAGACTTACTAGCCCCGCCTCCTTTCTCCTTGACTTTACTAGTTTATGCACTTTGAAGAGAAAAGAGGGCATGAATAAGGATTTATTTTTCATCGCATGGAAAAGAAGAAATTAATTCCCTTAGGAAATTTTTTTGGTGGGGGGAGGAATATAAGAATACATAATCGAGGTGAGCCCAAAGCAAAATGGCTTAAGAAAAGACCATTTCAAAAGGCAACCAGATGAATTTTAACATTGGGATGGAGACTACAGTTATATGAGGTTTATGATCAAAACTGTTTTTTTTTTTGGAGACAAGATCTTGCTCTCTCTCCTCCTGAGCTGGAGTGCAGTGGTGTCATCACAGCTCACTGCAGCTTCAAACTCCTGGGCTCAAGCAATCCTCTTGCCTCAGCCTCCTCAGTAGCTGGGACTACAGGCACCACCACGGCTTGGCGATTCTTTTCCTATTTTTGGTAGACAATGGGATCTTGCTTCTTGCCCTGGCTGGGCTCAAACTCCTGACCTCAAGCAATTCTCCCACCTTGGCTGCTCTAAAAAGCTAGGATTACAAGCATGAGCCACCTCCCCTGGCCTATGAGGGTTTTTTTTTTTTTTTTGGTGGGGGTGGTTAGCTCTACTTGATTAATGATTAACAGGTCCCATTTATGATGCCAAAGAGCATGTTTTTCACCAATCATTTTGTGGGTTTCAACAATACCAACAACAATACCAACCAAAAGGAAAAATAATGTTGCTTGAGTAATGTTTTAAGCCCAATTGATTAACAAAATTCAGGTAGGTGTATGGTTTTTTAGATCTTGTGGCTAAAGCTTTATTTTCCAGGTTTTATTCTGGAGGAAGAGAAAATATTTAAAATGGCTATAAATGAAGGATTCCATGAAAGTCTTTCTTTATCAGTATAGCAATAATAACTGTTGGAGTAATAAGCTGAGATTTATTAGAGCTTCTGATTCAATCATATTTTTAACATTTTCTAGTCTGCCATTAGCCATTTGAAAGAATGATGAATAATGCTTTAATTTTTTTTACATACTCCTAAAACAACATGATTTTTTTTTAAAAAGATAACCTTTATTTATTGTGTTGTACAATAACTTTTTAAAAAGGGTTTCAGCGGTATGTAATTGAACAAATGTTTAACAAAGTAAACCATTCCTGCGTTCAGTTTTTTTGTCTAAAAAGAATTAACTTTAAGTGGTAATTCAGCAATGTATTTTTAAAAACACAATTTTTTTATTTCTTTTAATTTTTGTATAATGGGGGTAAAATAGTTTTATTTGTTCATAAAAACCCGGGGGTGAGGGAAGAAGGAGACAGTAATTCACAATTTCCTGCACATAAATGCCATATTAAGAAGATCCGTGGTGGGCTTTCCAAAGACGAAAGGTAAAGCCCTGGTAAGTTTTAAAACATATATACGTATTGCTGGATCATAACTGCTTAAAATGTCACAAGATTTCTGGAAGCCCTCAGATGCAAGCCATCAGTGAGGTTACATGTGGAAGACAGAACTACAATTCAAATTGCAGTTTCAAAAAAAACCCAAAAAACAAAAAAAAACAAAATGCAGTTTCAAAAATCACAGTCCTTCCAAGCCTAGTTCAGTCTAGTTTCCTGTCTAGACATGCAAATTGAAGTGAAGAGTTGAAGCAATTATTCAGATAATTCAAAGGAAAAAAAAATCTTCTCACTGAAAAAAGAAGATTTGGGGAGCCCGAGCTATCTGGATTGTTTGTCCTCACTGATCAATTCACCAGATAATTGCATTTCACCTTGAGAGTTTGAAAGGAGCCACAGGATTTGAGTCAGGGAGGAATTTCATAAACATTTTTTTTTTTCTGTACATTCAGCCTCAATGAAATCTGTATAATATAAAGGAAAAGAAAGCAAGACCCTTGGAGACTCCTCTTTCAAGAAAATATAAAGTTATTTTTATAAAGGATAGACAAATGTTGCGTTAGCAATGACTCCCCCTCCCCAAAAAAAGTTTTCTGAAGACTCTCTAAGTACATTTCTTTTTCAGATGAGATGACAACATTTAACAGAAGAGAAAAGAGACTCATTAAGCTATCTGTAAACTGGCTGTGATTCCTTGCAGCTCAGTTTATGTGATATTTGTATATTCTTGTGAATTACACAATTTAAATAAAGGAAAGAATTGTTACCTGTGTATCTAGTACACACTAGGGTAGTTATTGATAGATGCCAAAATAACAGTCAAGCTATGAAGTTATAATGGTTCAGAAATTCAAAAGTAATTACATTGATCCAGTCAACTGAATATAGATGATCTTTTGAAAATATTTTGAAAACTCATTATGAATATATTTTTTAAAACTTTAAAAGTAAATATTCACATATTTAATAAAACTAAATTGGGCAGCAAATGTTGAGGTAAAAATCAAGTAAACTAATAGTCTATGAAATATATCAGATATTTAAATTAAAATAAAATTTGAAATTTATTCATGCCAGAAATTACTACTGCCAAGGCCTGTCATATGTTCTATTGGGAAACTAGAAACATAATACTTAAATTTGGAATAGTTAAATGATTATACAAAGGAAGCTTAGTATTTATCTCATTTGTTCTTCAAATATGGATTTATAAAATATATTCACCAGAATCACATAATTTTAATACTGCTTTAAGGGAATGTTCAGGTACACACAGAATTTAAAGGGCAGATCTACAAATAAAAATATTATCAAAACAATGCTTCTAGATATCAGACATGAAATGGCTATTTTATGTTTACAAAAAGCCTAAAACTTATTAAATTTAAAAAAAGATTAACAAAATATAAGAAGAAAATAAAACCAAAAATTAAATGTTCTCCAAATTCAACTTTTAAGATATTTTATTATAATTTTATAATATTTGAGAATTTTTTCAAGATGGAATATTTAAATATTTTAAATTCTTAACATAAGGCTTTTTAAAGCCTGTGGCAACATACTGGCTATAATCACTAAATGCCAAACTAAAGATATTGTTATAAAAATTATTTAACAATTATCAAAAACAATTATATTTTTTAACTTCATGTATTTTCAGAATTAAAGTAAAATAGAGAATTCTAAAATAATCTGAAAAACTAAACTTTGATTATTAACAATGTAATATGCCAATTGATTTATGATTCAGAAAAAAAGCAGATATGACTAAAATATGTTTTTTAAAGAATCAGATATAATATGTTGTAAGTTTACAAGACATTTTATCACATGTTTATGTGAATTTGATTTTAAAACAACCAAATTATATAGGGTATGCTATCCCTACAAATTACATTGTTTAAATTTTTGCAAAATGGAAACATTTTGTTTAAGACAAATTGATAACAAGTTTATTGTCAATTTAGTCCTGATATCTCGGTCTATAATAATTCATAAAAATGTTAAAAAGACCAAAATAAACAATTCTGGTCTAATAGTTAACATATGTTACTATTAAAACCCAATATAATTCTTTATTTTCTCAAACAAGGAATTATTGGAAATTTCTAAATTTTAATATGAAAGATTTCTAATTCACAAATATTTCTACATAGTAATAAAATTATTATAAACATTTAAGACTCTTCTTATACTTTTTAAAACAGCTTAAAGTCTTGATATTTGAAATACTCATATATTATGAATTATTAAATGGAAGATGAATCAGTTTTATTAGTTAAAAGTTTTATTTTCATGAAAAGTCAAGAGTTACTAAGATGGCATTAATTGCTTAAGACTTTTTTTTTAATTTTTAAATTTTTTAAAAAACATCAAATTAAAAAAACTCTGTAACCACTTGTAAGACAATGGTAAAGTATACATTCTGGATAGAAATGCTATTTTAAAACATTTGCTAAAAACTAAAAGCAATCTACCATGAAAGTGGATAAGATAAAAAAAAAGAAAAAAACAAAAAGGAAAAAAAGAAAAAAAAAACTAAAAGCAATCTTACCTAAATATAAAATTTGAATAATTATTTTAATTAAGCTCCTTTTAGATTTGTAAAACAGAATAACAAAATTTTACTTTGAATGCCAGCCATTTAAGTAATTTGGTATTTTATTGCTCAGATTTTTGTACCTTTAAGTTGGAATATAAACCTCCTATTTTTTACAATTTGTTTATAAATTCTAAATGTAGAGCCCAGATTCTAGAACTTGTCATATATTCATTTGTTGACTTTGAAAATGCATATAAAAACGATGCGTTTTTGATTTTACATACAAATAAATGAACTAGTAGCAAGGAACAGAAACTATATGGCATACTCAACTTTCTGGCATTTTATTTTTTTTAAATTGCTGAAACAATGATTTCAGGAAAAGAAATATTTTTATTTTATCTGAGACCCATAGTACCTTAAGTAATGTTTTTAAAGAAAAATCATAATACCCTTTACAAACTTTCCATTTTACCAACTTTTAGACAAATAAAACAGCTGCTGCCGATGACAACTTTGATGCAAAATGTAACTCAAAATATAGTTCATAATCATATTTTGCTAAACTAAATTATTTACATTAAGATAGAAATAAATGTTGTACATCCTATGGGGTTAAAAAAAAGATATCACACAGAAAATAGGAACTATCATCAATCAAAGGTAATTTTTAATACAATTTTAGAACCTTCAAATCAATAGCTAAATAGTTGCATTTACGTTAATTAACTAATTTTACAGTTTTGATATTTAAGAAGAGACAGCTTAGTTTTAGATGCTAAAAGGTTATATGACTCAGCTCTATCTACGTGATGTTTACAAACATCCGATTGTTAAACTTCACTCAGGCAACATAGCCCTCTGCATTTTTTTGGTTTTCATCCAGACATATAGACATTACGAAGGCATAGTAACTGGTTTTATAGTGATAACACAGAACTATACCAACATTAATAGAAATGTTAGGAATAAGCCAAATTATCTCCTGAATTTGCTATCTAAATGTTTAAGTATTTGCCCTAGATTTAAAAAAAAAATAGTTATAATGAACTGCATTTAAGAAAAAAATTATATATCTATGTTTCTAAGTTAAAATAAAAGTAACATGATTAGACAAAAAAATTTATAGTGATACCTTATTAAATAGGAGCTATAGATAAAAACTAAAATGACATTTTACTGTTTTATTATTGCCTACTATTATTCATTCACTAGATATTAAAAACAATTTTCAAAAAATGATGATGTTAGATCTGTTAGCGTGTAATTTTTAATTAAATTTAAAAACTTCATAATATTAAAAAAATCTGTATTCTGATCTCTTAAATTAGTTGCCGATCTCAATGAAAGCTTAACAATTGAATTGTGTTTATTTCTAAAATATATTTTCAGATACTCTAAATGATATTCTTTTCTTTAGATTTTGACCAAAGAATTCTGATACAATGCTAATCCTTAAAATCTTGATCATGATAAATAAATTTTTTTTAAGTTTTGATTTTTGCCTAATGTTATAAAAATTTTTATCTGTGTTGAAATAGAATTATTAGAAAGAATTTAAATGCACTGGCAAGATTTTCTTTTGCTATTTTTAATGTGAATGATAATAAATGCTTGAAAACTCTCAATATGTCCAGAGATTTTGTCTTCATGACGTTATTATTATTTTTTTCACAAAATAATATTTAAGAAGAAATATAAAATTATGGCTTAAAATATTTTGCAATATGCTACATAAAATAAATATTACAAGGAAAAGACTTTTTTTTAATTGCTAGGGACATTGGACCCCATCTTCACGAAACTTTCTTTCCTTTTATAAACAAAAATTTTTCTTTATTTTCTTTGTTTTTCAGCTTCCTTTGTCTTGTTTTAATAGTGATATTCCATTTTGCTGAAGAACTTTCTATTTGCAACTTACCCCAAATTTAAAGGATTTAATTTAAGCATTCTCAATGACAACATTATTAGTTCTTGCTTGGCGACTATCACCTATATCTCTCTCCTTTGCTGTCCAAATGTTACAGAAAAACCCCAAACAAAAAACATTCTGGCCTCGATCTCTGTCCACTGTCACTATTGACTAGGATTTTTAAAAGCATTTTTAATTCTCCAGATATGTCAGGCATTCAGATGAGCAATTTACAGGTAGAAAATAAATCAGCTATTTAAACAGAAGTTCAGCAAATATAAATGTTAATAAAAATAGGCAACAAGACCGCTTCACCCCCAACCAATTTTTCTGGCTTCTTTGACTTAAAAACATTGTGTTCTAATACAGAATTGGCTGGATTAGGGTAAATCTGCAGAGCTATGTTAACTTCCTAAACCTTTTTTTTAAAAAACCTGCATTATAGCCACGGCCAAAGCAATGAGAAATGAAGGAATGTAAGAAAGCAGACATTCATATACTTTTAGTTTTACATGCTTATTGTATTCATGGCTCTATCTAAACTACAATATTGTATTATGCCTTTGGTAGAGCTATCCCAGACCTCTCTTTAAAAGCTCAGAGGTATCAAAACATATACACCATAAATATATACAATTTTTATATGTCAACTCTAATTTAAAAAATAATTTTTCTAAAAGCTCAGAGGCTCATCTAAGTAATTTTCAAACAAGCATTGTTGACTTTTGCAACATCATTTGACTGTTTAATCAAAAGTGTTATGCCCCATACGATATGAACATTTAAAAATGTCACTCATCCTGACCAATAATCCATACCAATTTATCTTGTTATTGTATTTCACCTAATGTCTGGATCTATGTTTGTAATTGATATAAAGCAATTATTTGGCCAAACATGATCCCATCCCCACCAATTTTTCTTCACCTTGGTGGATTTGGAAGTTGATTTACCCAGGCGTATTTTGCTAGGGAAACAGGGTGATTATATCTCAAGAAACATCTTTTTTCCTCTCTGTCTATGCAATCTGGAAAGGTCTGGTTAACTGCTGATTCTGACAAGACTTATTTGCAACAGCTCGATCCCAAATGCATTGAACAACTTTAGATAGACTTCCTGACAAAATATAATAATTTTTATGACATTACAATTTCCCAAATGATCAGAGTCAAATAATCCTAATGGGGTCCTGTAAGAACCTGGTATTCAAGTTGTGGCTACTTGTAGTATTTTTGTTCATAACAGGAGTAAGTGTGGCTCCTGAGCTCTAAATGTACCTTCAGAAAGTTACTGTTATATTTCCATTTGTCCTTGATATTTGTTTAATTTTCTCTGCATCTGAATTGTAAATGTATTGTGTGACTCTAACCAATATGGATTATGATGTTTTTAGTCTAGAATTGTCCAATGGCAGATGGTTAAAACCACTTGGTGGTCCCATTCGTGGAGTTTATCGTACCTCCCTGGTTGAGTTCCCCCTCCTCAGGTGTCCAGAAGGAACATACTGCTTCAGCCACCAGTTCAATGGGCTTTAGCACTAATTTCATTCGGTGAATTCCTGTTGACAGCAGCTTCTTTTCTGTATTGAATTATCACTCTGAAATAGGAAAGCTCATAAGGTTGGACTTCCAGCCATGGCAAAACCTTAAGTTAGCTCCAGAAGGGAATTTATAAATCAATACATTCTCCTTAATGTTAAGTAGGGAGGATGCAGTGTTGGAATTAATTCAAACAATATGTATTTGTTTTTGTTTTTTATTGGGATATTAAAGAAAAATTATAATATACAAAGTGCAGTGTGGACAATGAATAAACAGAAACATTATTGTTGTTTTCAGACACCAATTGGGAGAATATCTGATTCTGTGCTGGGAGACCCAGCTTTGATTCTGGGTCTGGTAGTGACTCTTGGTGTAAACTTCTACAGTAATTTCTTTGTCTGGAAAAATGGGCTAAAACTCTATCCCACATGGTTCCTTATAGTATTAAATGAGGTGACAACTGCACAAACATTTTGGAAAGGTGAAATTCCAGTCCATGGAGAAAAAAATTAGATGGGGAGGCAAAGGTCCTGGGTTTTCAGCGAGTTGGTTGTGGGACTTTGGGCAAATCATTTCCCTTCTCTAGATCTTGGTCTCTTTATCCACAAAACGTGAAAATTGGACTGGATGATCTCTAAGTCCTCTTGTAGCTTTGCCAACCTGTGTTTTGGGAGGATGATGAATGTTAGGGCAGGTGTCTGTCATTGACAAGATTGCAAGGTGCTGAGCTACACTCAAAGTGGGCGTTAACAGGGTGCCCTTTTATTTTCTTTGTGCCCAGGTTAATGCCCTATGTTTCTGTTTGCTTCTCATACCTCTGACTTTTGGGGGGGATAGTGTCTTGGAGGGTTCTCCAAAACATGACAAGCCCCCGTGCATCCAGCTGTCTCTGACAGCCACTTTTGTGGTAATGCCCAGCAATGAGGTATCTTGCCACGGATTATAGTGTGGGGGAACGTTGGATACTCAAGCCACCTCGACTCCTGTGTTTCTATGAAGTTCATATCCTTTTAAGAACTTAACTGGATGGCTCAGCAATGAAAGAGTGAAAACAATGAAGGTTCAATATGGTTGAGTTTTCACTGCCTTAATTAATATGTCATCTTTATCAAAGCACTGGCCTTAAAATGAAATCGTAATAGTCTGATAGATTTCTATTTTGAAAAAATGTAATTTTGTCTTTCAAAAATGCAAGCTGTTGATTGCTTGGACGTATGACTTAGACCACAAAGGAGACTAAAATTTGGTGCAGTCAGAAAAGAGATGGTGGGTAGTTTGGCTAGAAAAAAAAAAAATCTGTAAGGTTTTTTTTAACAAATACAGAATGGGCAGAAAGTAAGGGATCTCAGATGTCTCTTTATAAGTATTTAACAAGAGAGCTCCAAGTTAGTAATGGGTCTCCCAAATACTTTCCCTAATTCTAATTTGTCAATCCTAATAGGCACCACACCAGGTCCTTTTAACCCATCTGGTAAAAAGAGACTGTTAAAGTTAATGCTGGGAGACAATAAGGACCCATATCAGGAGGCTGAATGACTGAATGAAGAAATAAATGATCCTAGCACTCTGGGAGGCTGAGGCGGGTGGATCGTTTGAGCTCAGGAGTTCGAGACCAACCTGAGCAAGAGCAAGACCCTGTCTCTACTAAGAAATAGAAAGAAATTAGCTAGACAACTAAAAATATATAGAAAAAATTAGACAGGCATGGTGGTGCCTGCCTGTAGTCCCTGCTACATGGGAGGCTAAGACAGTAGGATTGCTTGAGCCCAGGAGTTTGAGGTTGCTGTGAGCTAGGCTGATGCCATGGCACTCTAGCCAGGGCAAAAAGTTGAGACTCTGTCTCAGAAAAAAAAAAAAGAAAGAAAGAAATGGTGCCTTTCTCTCTCTCTCTCTCTCTCTCTCTCTCTCTCTCTCTCTCTCTCGATTTCCTTCATTTCTTTCATTGTAAGAATTGTTTTCTTATTAAATCCTTAGCTGCTCTGGTCTGAAGGCATCATGCAGCTACACATTGCTACGAGCTATGGATTCTGATATAAAGTAACTATGCTACTGGTATTTGATTTAGAGCTGACTCTGTAGGGACCTGGGCACTTTTGCTGGATTGTGGCTTGAACTACATACTAGTAGCCTCCACTGCCTGTCGCTAGTTTCCTCTTGTGCCTCCGTGGCTCTGTTTCCTCTTTGGCCTCTCCTCCCTCCTCTCAGGACCACACCTGGGTCGGAGAGGACTCCGGGAGGCAGGGGCTGGTGACCACCCAGCAGTGCGTGTGCGCGCGTGTGCGAGGGAGTGGGCAGTGGGAGGAGGGGAGGGACACGTGGCCAGAATCTTTTTCTTCTTCCGAAAAGCTGTCGGAAGGTACAGTCCTTCGTCTTTGGGTTTTGGTGATTATTCTTTACCACGACCCTGGCTTACCATTTGGCAGCTCCCTCTTTGTCATCTATTTTATAAGATGAACAATTCAGCAATCCACATGGCCTTGGTAAGTCATTTTACCACTCTTGTATTCATCTCGGGAGTAAACAAATTGAATTAGATAACCTCTGTGGACCCTTCTAACTTTAACACCAACGTTTCTAGTGATAGGCATGTAGAGCTAATCAGCACGTATTGACTAAATAAGTAAGTGGTGCTACTGACATTCTGTTTCTTGGACAGTGGAATGCCCGGAAAGGGTGGAATAGCACAGCTTACACTGTAATCTTCATTTTAAAAGAAACTTTTTAGAGGAAAAAAGGTCCCTTTCCTGCAAGGCATTTAAAGCTTTCTGGTGTGTGTGTGTGTGTGTGTGTGTGTGTGTGTGTGTGTGTGTGTGTGTGTGTGTGTGTGTGTTCTGAGGTTAATTCTTGAAGCATCCCATTGAACGATGGCGGGACAGTATCAGTAGGTGTGACCACCACATGTGAGAATGTGTGCACAGTCTGTCTGTCCATCTGCTCATAGATGGGTGACTCTGCAGCCAAAGTTCTTGGTCAGGGGTGGATTTCCTAGTTTTTAGATCACCACAGACTCTGTATGGCTCTTCTTTGCTACTTGCATATTTGCCATTTTTCTTGCTTTAAAGGATTTATTCGGGAGAGGGGTAAGGGGAGGTAAGCCAACAAACTAACTTATTTATTGATTTTTCTGGAAAGTTCTTGGTGACTAAAGGAAAATATTGAGAACTGTTTTTGGATTCTAGTTACCCACGCTGGGTTTTGGTCCCATTTTGGAAGCAGTTCGCTTTGATTCTACATACTATTTTTGTAGATAAATTATCATATGTAGAAACTTAAACATTCTACACTTATATTTTTGTAAATGTACATCTGAGCATGTTGGCGTATCTTTTAGAATGAGGTTTGTAAGGGAGTGGCTTACATCTGAGAGTTGATGGGCATGCCTCATTCAATTCTAATACTACCCATAAATATTCTCCACTTCATACTTTTGTTATAGTTCTCTTATTAAACAACAAAAAAATAGAGAAAAGCATACTATGCTATGCTTTGGTTATAATGGAAAGAGAGGGTATCTTTATCTTTTCCCCATACAGTTTTAGTTGGGGGGAAATTAAAATTTGTGTTTCCTTAAGTAGCTCAGTCATATGGGAATCAACCAAATCACAATTTGAAAACAACAACATAGCACACATTTTTAAGGTGGCCTTATGGATTCTGGGAGAAGGGGAATGACTGAAGGTAGAGGTGGAAAAAGAATGTTGTTTAGCTGTTCCAAACAGTGTTTTCACCCTAAATGGCATGGAAGAATCGTCACCAAGGCAGCTTTAGGTGTCAGAGATTATAAAACCTTTGGCCATCTTCTCTTGTTTGCATCAGTTTTTGAAAGAATCATATATAAGAGTCCTTAGTATTTCTTTTAAAAAAAAAAGTACAGTAGTTTACAGATGGAATTGAAGAGAAAAGATGATCTTCGTTAGGTTAGCTGTTTACCCTGTTCTTCTGAGCCATTCTTACAAAAGGACAAGAGATACCTTTTACCCTGGTCTCAATGGCTAAGCATGGCTTAAAATATATGTCAGGTTGAGCTCTATTCCTTCTCCCACCAACACCTCTTTCTTTATTCCTCACTCCTAGAAAAATCCCAATGATCCATCCCCCAAAACTACATAATTCTATTTTTTCTGAATTAACTAAATGACTAAAGGAAAAGTGAATTTTTTTCTCTGAGCCTCAGTGAATTTGACTCTGTAGAAAATTACCACCTTTTCATCCAGTGTAGACTGGATTACAAAGACCAGTACTGAGCTATTAGGCAAAACCACGCCATTTTAAACTATGTGACTATATTTAGGTTCTCTGGTCCCCCTTTCCCACTCTCTTTGCTCCCCGATGCATACTAATTATTGAGGGAAAATATCTATTTGAAATCCCCCAGGATCTTTTACCCAATTCTCATCCATGTTTGATTTAAAGTGACATCCCCAACAGGCATAAGCGCAAGACTGGATGATGCGTGGTGGTCCAACAGAAAATGGGCATGGAGCATTTCAGTGGGGCGTTGATTCCTTAGCAGAAGTGGCTGGAATTAGCCACTTTAGAGGTGGCTTCTATTTAAGAATACCTGTGAACTGTCACTGATGACAGAATAAAGACTTCAGTATATTGTCAAGAAAATTAGATTCCAAGTAAAAAAATTAGGATATGCCCTGGGTATTAGAGAATTATTGTTAATTTTGTGAGTGTGATAATGGCCTGAGGTTATATAGGAAAATGTCCTTATTTTTTAGATGTGCAAAGTGAAGTATTTGGGACTGTCTGTAATTTCCTTTAAAGTACTTCAGCAAAGGAAAAGAAAAGAGAGAGATGAAAATATGACAAAATATTAATAACTATTAAGTAGAGATGATGCATGCATGGGTACTTATATTCTTGCTACTTTTCTTTGTTTGAAAATTTCCATAATACTAGTAAAAAAATACCCTTGGGATCCAATATTTTAATGTTAAAAATACCACACATAATAATAAGATAAAATCTTATTGAGATAGTATTTTATGTGCATGCACGAGAGGGGAGCATGGATTTAAAATTTCTCCGGACTGATAGGCAAACTCAGTGTTCTGAGGTGGGGCTTTAATTCTTAGAGTATAGCTGGTAACACGTAAGCTAGTATAAAATGAATATCCTGTGCAAAAAGTACTATTTGTTTTATTTTTAAAGTGCATTTTAAATTCTAGAATTAAATCTGTAAGAAAAGCACAGCAGACATAAAAAATGAAGATATAATCATTATTTACCTGAGCTAAATGCTGAAATGTTCGGGGTTCTGACCCCAAGGCTAGTGGGAAAGTTCCTCGAAGATGGCCGCAATACAAAAGAGTTTGAGGACCTTGAGTTCATGGATGGGAACTTACGGTAGTAGTAACATGGTATAAGCTAACTGAAATCTGCACGTAATGATGTAAGTTATGAAAACATAACTATATTGAGATGATTTGCTTTAAATCACCTTTGGAATTACCAGATTAACATGCTTCTTAAAAATGCTTTTGTCTTTTGAATGGTTATTACTACAGTAGTTCTGTTCTACCCAAGTAATGTAATACTTTTTTGATATATTAGTATAGCACTTGTTTATTATAAAATGTGTGTGTATTTATTTATTGCCACGGGGATACAGAAGGAAAATATACCTCAGGGATATTTTCTATGCAATATTCCGGGGTACGAAGCCCAGCTCCAATTGCATTGACTTTAGGTCCTTTGGTTCCTTGCTGTATAGAAATTCATGCCCAAATCTACTATATTAAAAATATATATACATAAAACTGGTCTATTAAAAAAATATATAAATAAACCTATTACCTGCACAACCCTTTTAAACCCCACTTTTGTTTATATAGGGAAGGAGACCTTTCCTTCTGGACATCTATTTGTTTTTTAATTAATAAATATAAAATGGGCTCATTTTTCCAAATCAAAATCCCCATTTGGAAAGACTTTAAACCTATACTCAGCATGGAGGTGATTTTACTAGATCCGAAGCCTTTGGTAAGCTTGCTCTTCCAAAACTGTTGGACGCTGTGGATTTACTGGTAGCAAAGATGGGCTGGATCCTAGGAGGAAAGGACAAGTGAATCGACAGTCCTTGATTCCTTGGAATTTGCCTTTTAGCAAGGGAAGAAGGAACATATTTCAATAGATAAAGTCCTGGACTAAGAAACATGAGACGCAGGATATTTTAATGTCTTAAAATTTAAGGGTATCTCTGAAGATACTATTGCATTAATGGATAATATTTTAAAAAATAAGTAGGGTGTACTACTTTTGGGTTGCAGTCCTAGTTTTTTCACTAGCTAAGGACTGACCTCAGTGTCTTCATCTGTAAATTGAGAGACTTTCATTAAATTATAATTGCTAATATTTCTTCAAACTTTTTACTCTGTGCCAGGCACTGTTTTGAATCCTTTACGTTAAATTTGTTTAATCCTCACAACTACTCTATATAAATATTCTTATTATACCTAATTCAACAATTAGGAGACTAAATATTCTGAGATAATCAAGTGCTGGGAATTCAGAGAATTTTAGAGGTGGCAGGCCATGGAAATCTTTTAATCTGGGAGGCAGTGCAACCTGGTGGTTAAGGGTGCAAGCTCTCTACCCAAAATGTGTGGCTTTCAAACTTGGATCTTTCACTCCTTAGGAATACACCTTGGGCAAATGGCTTGACCTTTGTTTGCCTCAATTTTCTCATCTGTAAAATGGGGATAATAACAGAATCTGCATTATAAGGTTGTTAGGATTAAATGTGCAGTGCTTAGAACTGTGCCCATCACCTACGAAGCTCTCAGTAAATGTTATCACAGCTAATGATGAGGATGAGGATGATGATAGTAATGGTTGGATAAGTAGACACTACTTTTTTTCTTAAAAGAATGTATTACAGTAGTATTAAGACCTTCCTCAATTGGGTCAGAAAGAGGCGCTGGTGGTAATATTGGTCTTGATGGAAAGAATGTTGTTAGGATCATTAGTGATACAGAATGGCTTCTTAGAGAAAGAAATGAATTAGGTTGAAGAAGCAGAGTGAAGAAAAGTATGTGTTAGATTGTAATTCAGCAAAACATTCACAGAAACGTAGTGTTCATGAATTGCATAGGTGCATATATTTTTCAGGTTGTCTTTAAAGCTGTAAAATTTAAATAATGTGTAAGAGAAAAAGTAATATGTGAATACCATTAAGGCTGGGGAGGGGGTTCTATTTAGGAGGTTAACATGAGGCAAGCCAATGAATAATAATCAGCAAAATTGACCCATAGCCCCCTGTGCACTTGAGGGTTCTCTGGCAGAGTCACTGGTAGGTCTGGACTCTGTGGCATTAGTCAGAATGCAGATTTTCAGTGAACGTTCTGCTAAGTCATCAGTGTTTGGGAGGGGGAGGGAAAGCAGACTGAGAGAGACAGCAGTAACACATATAGAAATGAGGTCCAAATTTGGGTGCTTATGTGGAGATATTCCAGTTTCTCTGGATCATCATAGACACATATAGAATGTTTGTGCTAAATGGGGCCTTGGAGATTGTCTGGTACAACCCCCTCATTTTCCATTTTACTTTGCTGTGAAGATAGAGTTTGGTGAAATTTGGCCAGGAATTCAGTACAGTGAAACCAGGGAGGTTTGTGTTGTGTTTGAAGAGGGATTTCAAGTAAGGATGTAGGGAAAGCAAAGTTCCTTCAGTTTTAGAGTGATGCCTAGGTAGCAGAGTAGAGTAGGGAAGGCAGTGAATTTTCCCAAATCAATTAAAAGAGAGAGAGAAAGATGGAGGGAGGAAAAGAAAAAGAAAAAGAGAGAGAGAGAATCTAATTTTATGCAAAACAGTTTTAGATTGGACTTGTAGTTAATGTTTAAAAGTTGATGATAAGGAAAACTCTTATTTTATTATTTCCAGGAACTTGGTTTCCTTAAATGGAAAGGCAGTTTGGGGGAGAGTTTGGCAGCATTGAAGAATCCAGCAAATGAAGACTCCATTTGCAGCTGGTATTGAACCTGGTAAGCAGTTTCTGTTAATCTGTTACTGTTTAGGATGAATATATCTTGGCATTTTAAATAATCACTTTTAACTAAGTTTATGCTTAGTGCTTTCTTTTTAATGGGAACTAATCATTAGTTTCTCAATAGGAACTAATGAGGTTAATTTGGCATGGAATTCTGAGCAGGGGAGGGGACAGATATCCTCTTTCAGAACACTAAAAATGCTTTGCTAAGTTTCCTTTACAAATTCCCAGAGCCAGGGTGGGGTTGGAGGGAGTCTTTCCGAAGATTGAAAGGTTCCCCACTGTGCTCGCTCCCCAGTTACAATAGCATTGGGTTGTGCGGAATGGGGACTCGTGTGGAAATCTGCATCTCCTGTCTGTTAACGTGGAGAAAAAGAAGCCAGTGTCACTGAGGGTGAAGCAAAGATAAGATTTGTGTGGCTCTGTACCCACTTGCGTATTATTCTTTATAAAAAGCGTTTACCTACCATGTCTGTAAGTATTTTATTAAGAGGCTTTTAGTTTGGCAATTTTTTTTTTTATTAAAGAAGAAAAACATTGCACTTATTTCTTCCCATATTATTGTCTGCGCTGCTGTAAGGTTTGGGGATATTGGGGGTTCTCCATATTGGACGGCTCGACCTTGCCTAATAGCACAGCCACCTCTGTGGCTGAAAGAAAGGCTTGGGGAAATGGGTGGAGCTGAGGAAATAAATCCATCTTGGTTTAGGGCTGTTTTCATTTTGCCTTTTGATTCAGTCTCCACTGGCTGCTCCCACTTCAGTGTCTGCTTGTTGTGCTGGGTGATGGAATAAAGTTAGAGACGAGGAAATTGAGGCACAGTGGAGTTATAGTCTCTCAGGAACATTTACAAGGCAAAAGGACAGAACTCAAGCTTTTAGTCTGGGTGGAGACTTAGTAGAACATGCTGCTTCTGTCCTAGAAATTGGTTGGGCCTGTGCGTGGCAAACTCTTCTACCCTTAAAAGAAACCTCTGCTTGGCACTTCCAAATTGTTGGTACCACAAACGTCACATCCTTTGGCAGGGAAAAAACAGCTTAGGAAATCAAAGGTCACCAAGAGTGACATTAGGAAACGGTATTTTTTAGTGTCTGTGCGTATGGATTGTTTGAGTTCCATGTTTCTCTGAAGCACCAATGTCAGTTCTGAGCAAGATACTTCCAGTGATGTGAGGGGTGGTGTCTGTGGCTGGCATCCTTTCTTGTGGTTCTAACTCATCTGCGCTCTCCAGCTTTATTCATCTGTATGAGAATCCTAAATGGGATGCCCTGGTGAAGAACGAGAAATTGCCAGGGTCTGGCAAATGAAATTCCACAGGTCCCTAGTGGGGGGTGAAAATTGTTTATGTTTGGAGTATAGAAAGGTAACCTTAGCTAGACTGTGATTACGCATCAAAACGTAAAAACAAAATCAGAATATGCCCTCAAATGTTGGGGAGAAGAATGCTGGGAAAATCTTGGTTTGTTAAAAAAAAAAAAAAAAAAAGCCCTCAAATGTTGGGGAGAAGAATGCTGGGAAAATCTTGGTTTGTTAAAAAAAAAAAAAAAAAGCTAAGTGGGGAATGGTGGAATCATATGGAGGGAAGAATTAGAAAACAGGTCTGGAGAAAAAAATTCAGGCAGGGAGTGGAAACAGCATAATTAATACTCATTTCCCCCCTCTAGAGTTTGAAGTATTAATAGTAGATCCTTACGGGAAATTAAGGGGATGTGTAAGGAATCTGAAAATTTTCTAAGCAGAAAATAAAGTTTCTTTGGAGAGAAGGCATGTGTGTTAATAAGTGTAAACCTGCATTAAAATGGAGAGAAAATTATGAGCAGAAAGAGGGAGAGGGAGAAGCAGGATAAATGTTTTTTAAAGTTAATCCTAAATTGTACTCTGTCTTAGAGTATTTAGTATTTCCACCTTAGGTTACGTAGTATTTTAAATATCTCTTCTTGGGGAAATTTATTTGAGGGTAGAAAAGCCTTTCAAAAATCAGAAATTTTAGGGTTTGGATTTTTTTCTTTCACACGTTTATTTGAAGTTTAGACTATAGTAACTATGTATAGTTAACAGACATTATTATGTATT
>NW_012150508.1:997220-1000984 GCF_000956105.1 Propithecus coquereli | reverse complement strand
TAAAAAAAAATGAACTTGAAATTGAAAAAATATATTGCCCATAATTAATTTTTCTTATTAGTACTTATTTGGAGTTGCATGAATTTTTTTGAGCCAATATATTGGAGGAAATTTGTCATATAAAATGGAGAGATGTGGAACATTGTGGTCAGTTATAGGATAGTCCTTCTCTCTTGTTGATTCCCAGAACTTAGAAAACAGATCTTCAATTAATAATGGGGAGTACACGAATCTCTGGGCTATAATAATTTAGAAAAATGTTGGAAAATGATAAAGGCGAAGGGGAGGATTGAAGCTAAGTGTACCCCTTAAATAGTAAACATTTGACACTCAGAGGAGTGCTCTGGAGATTAACAAGTAGTACTCTGTCAGGTATAATTTTCTGGGCAGCTAAGGTTGTTTGTATTGTAAGGGAAAGTAGCGACATATCATAACTGTAAACTGCTTTATAAAATTTCCGAAGTTAGTTTCGGATTGTGAGGGTGAAAGTAAGTGCAACAGTTGGGTGTTGGAGGAGGAGGGGAGCAGAGCTCGTCAGCCCTGGCGCCACGACAGGGTTAACGGCGGCGGCGCCCGGTGCACTCTGGGAGTTGTAGGCCGCGGGCGAAGGCATTGTGGGAATTGTCGTAAAAGTCTGCTTTCCTGCTGTGATGGCCGCCCCTAAACCTGGGAGTTGGGGGTTTCTGGCTTTCTGGAGGGTTTAGGGGGCTGGCTGTCTCGTCAGAAGGCCACTGACAGCCCCCTCAGGTTGCCAAGGGCCTGTTAGTTGTGTTCCTGGGAGGTGGGCGAGCGGCCTCACTGGTTAACGTTGGGGCTTGCAGTCATTAGATCGGCCAGTGGGCCTTTAGCGGCTACGGGCTTGGTGAGGGGGTCCCAGCCGGCTGGACGCTGGTCGTCTGGCTTTCTACCTTCGAAATGTCTGGATGACCAGGGCCTACGTTTTGGGGTGTGCTTTATGTTGTGGTTTGTGTCCTGCACCCTCCACTGTTCACAGCATTCAGCCCTATCCATGTAGCCGTTGGTACTCATGACCCTGTTTGAGGTTAAGTGGAGGTCTTTTTCTTGGGCCTAGCGGGACTGATGCAAGATCTGGAAGTTTGGAAGGTGTGTAGAGCAATGTACTGGGTGTTGTCTGTCTGGGCTGTAAGAAATTGCATGAGTTATGAGCGTGTCCCTGAGTGTGTGGGTGGCTTTCTTTTGCTTTTGGTGAACTTTGCCCCTTATTTGTAAATGCTAACAGAGAGTGTCAGGCAGTTCCTACTTGTGAAATGCTTTTCTGTTAACTTGGATGTATTCTTAAACCTTTGGGAGCTTCCAGAGGACTCTTTTGCAACTGTTTGTAGAAAGGTATGTGTGCAAAACTGAATTTAAAGCAAACGCCAGTGTCACGGTACCTTTAGTTCTAGGGAGCAAGCCCCCTGGGCTTCCCTGGTGCTGTGAAGTTATTTGGGTTCATGTATGAAAATCAGGTTTGCTTTGAGCTGTGTTACCTAACTTTTGGCTCACAGGGTTTCTCTGCATGTCGGGACTCTGATCTTTGGTATTGGGTACTCTTCCAATACTTAAGGCAAAATGGAGCACTAACGTGTAACTGCATGTATCAGAATCTCAGGATAAGACTAGGTAGCAAAGCAGTACCTGTTTTACCTGTTCATAGAAACTTGGACCTCATTGTCTCTGCCACTCTGTAGTGCCCCAGAAATTCTGCCTTATTTCCATGGTCTGATTGTTGTCCATGTAACTTGAGGCCCAACTGGTCATGAAAAGCCATTTCTCAGACAGTATTATTGTGCTATTTAAAAGCTTTTTTCCCCCGCAAGTAGAACTGGCATCTAGAAAGTTTTTTCATTCGAGTTTGGTAAAGTAGGAGGTACCTCCTACTTTAAAGTTTGGTAAAGTAGTACCTTTGAAATAAGGTACAACAGTGGTTTTGGAAATCAGCTATCCATTTTTAGTTTCAGGGGCGGCCACATGACAGAAATGATTTATAGAGAGAGTAAAAAAAATATATTCTGTTTTTGTTGGTATTTTAGAGCATATAAAAACCGGGCCACTTTTACGTATCATTAAAAAGCCCTTTGACGTTTTGTGTTGAATGGGGTTTTCATAACTTCCCTCTTGTGTGGATTTGCTTAGAACGTAGTAATGGTAGAGAAAGGAGCAAAGCTAGCTGGGTTTATATGTGTGATTCCATTGAATATGATTTCAGGTATAGACTGATAGTCTGATACTGTTCTTGCTAGTCAGATCTCAGCCAAGTATTTCCTTCCCTCTGACCCTACCCCCATATGTCTCAGAAATTAACTAATTTTCCATTTGTAAAAAGATTGGGAAGTTTCCCCCTTTATAAGTGCTCCATCTTGTCCAAATTTGTTATTGTTTGGGGATGTGATAAAATACTGTTATTTCTGGTGAATTGGTTTTGTATCTTAGAAAGACTGGATGGCTACAATTTGTAGATTTGTAGGATCATTCAAAACTGACCACAACCACACTGTTAATTTGCTTTGGAAGAAGATACCTAAGTTTTTAATTGCCAAGTTACCTCTGACTTGAGTTAAGCAGAACTAACCAACCATTCATTAGAA
This sequence comes from Propithecus coquereli, assembly GCF_000956105.1. Classification (NCBI taxonomy): domain Eukaryota; kingdom Metazoa; phylum Chordata; class Mammalia; order Primates; family Indriidae; genus Propithecus; species Propithecus coquereli. Next base: position 998,396 of record NW_012150508.1, on the reverse strand, counting down.
GGTGCTTTGAGAGTGGAAGGGTACTTAACTTTGATAAGTGTAGAGGTAAACTTATCTCTGCATTTGTACAGAGCCCTTCTGGACCTTTATAAGTAGACATATCTCTATACAAAACGGTGAGGTTTTACACCCGGAATTCTGGCTTTTAATCCCTGAGGCCAATATTTGGTACTCTGTTTTCCACCTCCATTACTCCAATTCTGCTCTTGGTGTGAAATGTTTTTGTAATATACAAGGGCAACAGTAGTTGTTTTTTTAAAAAAAGTGGCAAGATCTACTTACGTTTTCTGAAGAACATGATTCCTAAGGTTGTGTACATATATCTGATACAGGTGTGAAAAGCTGTCTCTTTGAACCCTAAACTTTTCATGGTTTCAACGAAACTCCTTCCAACGAGACATAACACCAAAGGATAACTTTCTTCTCCAGGGTGTTATAAATGAAACCCTTTAGTTTTGGTGTTCATTCAAAAAAGAAATGCAAACTTACTTCTAAATAATAAAATTTGGAAGATGACAAAGTATTAAAGTTTTCATTTTAGATTGTAGCCAAAATTTGGAGACACTGGGAAGGGAATTGGGTAGGTATATCTATTATATTTGGGGCCTTTACTCAGGTCCTTTCTAATCTGTTGTTTTCCTGTGTATCTGTTCACTTTGCTGAAAGTAATCAGTTCCTGTTAGTGCATTTCTGTATCTGTGAATATTTATAAGTGGTAAAACTACATATACAAAATAGCAAATCACCCATTCAGGATTTGACCTTATTTTTCATTTATATTATTTGAAGAGGAAGAATTGTTAATTGTAGTTCGTGCACTTGTATGTGGTTTTCTTAAGTTAAATACATTTGGTTTTAGATTGCAATACTTCTAAACATGAACTGTATCTCCACCCCACCACTCTACCCTCCTGGAGGATAATAAAGTTTATTGGATAAAGGTGAAAGGTATTTTTAAAACTTCCATGCCTATCAATGATGAATTTTATTTTTTTATTCTTCCTACATGTATTTCCAGGACAGAATACATTATCTCTGTTCTGCTGGGCCCTGTTTTTTGAATTTGGAGAATTTATCATATGATTTTCATGAGCAGGACAGAGCAAACCACCAGTTACTTCAAAATACTGAATGTACATTAAAAGTTATTAATTCGTGTCCATTGGAAAGAAAGCA
>NW_012150508.1:996031-997170 GCF_000956105.1 Propithecus coquereli | reverse complement strand
AAAATAGAATCTAAAAATTTTGAAAAAAATACTAAATTTTTGGTATGAATTTAAAGTATTCACTTCTAGAATAAATTTGTTTTCTTTTTATAAAGACATTTATGTTAATATTAAGCATATAGGTTAAGACTTACTTAAATTACTTATGTAGGATATACTAAACTTCTAAATTATTTTTAAAAGAAGGAGTATGGTAATCTGAAAAATTATACATTTTTTTCTAATGTAATCTTTACATAAAGCCCTTTATTATACCAGTTTTTAAATCTTATATTTTGATGGTTAAAATAAAAGAAAAAAATGACTAACCTCCTAATGGAAAATACAATCTTATAGCACTAAAAAGAGAGTTGTAAGCATGTAATAAATTTATGAGATCGCTTTCATTTCTGACTTGTTTTTGAGACTTTCTTATGATTATCATATTTTTTAATATCTGGAGAATAATATATAAAATATGCATTAAATTTTTATGATCTGGCAGCTATTAAAAAATAGAGGGAAAAAAATGCAACTTTGCCTAGCTAAATACTAACTAAAGTGTTAAGTGACAATTAGAAAAATACAGAAGCTAAAATAGTATAATCAACTAAAATTCCAAATATATATGTATATATAATTTTTTATATCTTGGTACATAGCGTTTGTCTTCATTGTTTAGGAAACTACGTATTGTGCATGAGTGGAAAAATAAATGATGGAGAGCTATTTTCTCATCATAGTTTACTAGATAAAAAATTTACTAGTAAGCTAAATGTAATATTAAGGGACACATTTAAAATAGAATTTTGTAGAGTTTTACTGAAGATGTATCTTTCCAACAAAGCTTTGGGTTTTTGTGTGTGTATTAGGATTTCTGAATTTTGTGATTTCAAATTCATTGATATATACTTTCAGTGCTCTTTCAAACTGCAAAATGTTTCTGTGGAAAAATCAGACATTATGTACATTTTATTTTATATTTGGGTATGAGAAAAATAGCAGATACTTTGGGAGAATTCTGGTTGTTGTTTCAGTGCATGCATCAAATACCAAACAATTATTTTGTCTCTCAGTCAGTTACACGTCTGGGCATGTTACAGTTTGTGTAGGTACATGCTGGATATTTAACTGAAATTGATGATACAGTGATCTCTAAA
>NW_012150508.1:977230-984091 GCF_000956105.1 Propithecus coquereli | reverse complement strand
ACTAGAGGATGAGACATGAAGTGGAGAGGCCAAGGAGCACCAAAGAAGCAGAACTCTAAGTGAAGAAGCCATTTTAAAAATAGATCCTCCAGCCCAAGCTGCCCTAGTTGTTGCTGTGTAAATCAGATGAACCACCCAGTGGAGCCCTTCCTAATTTCTGACACATGGAATCATGAGCCAAATAAAATGGTTTGTGTTAAGCTTCTAAGGTTTTGGGTGGTTTGTTATATAACAGTAGGTAACTGGGACAAATACTGGGGGAAATGTTTATATTTTATAATAGATGAAAATATGGGAAAATACATTTGCACGTCTAAATCTGATAAGAAACTGGTATCTACAATAGACAAGGAATGCCTAAATCATCAAACAAAAAAGAGCTTCAATTAGAATAATGTGTCAAGGTTATGAATGTTTTTGATGGCAGAGGCTTAGACACCATTTGAGGTTCTTCATCCCTCGGGGAATACATAGGTAAAACATGGTAGGTGCACACATGTAGTTTAGTATTCTCCCCTTATCCATGGTTTTGCTTCGATGGTTTCAGCTACCCATAGTCAACTGCAGTCTGAAAATATTACATGGAAAATTCCAGAAATAAATACAAGTTTTAAATTTTGTGACATTCTGAGAAATAAGAAATTTCACACCATCCACCTGATCCCACCCGGGATGTAAATCATCCCTTTGTCTAGTGTATCCACACTACACACTGATCACCTGTTAGTCACTTAGTAGCCATCTCAGTTATCAGATGGAAAAAAACCCCATAGTATATATAGGGTTCAGTACTATCCTTGGTTTCAGACATCCACTGGGGGTCTTGGCATTCCAAGAAGAGTAAGAGGAGGCTACTGTACTATGAATTAGATAGAAGCAAAAGACTATGTATATCTACAACACATTTTTAAAAATACAGCATTTAGTGAAAATAATAATGGAATCTAGAAATGCTCAAAAAGATGTGTCAAGAACATTGGAATGGTTACCTAAGGGCATGAAAAGTGTTGCCCATGGAAGAAGAAAGAGAGAGAATAGCAGTGGAGCATGAGATTAAAAAAAAAAAAAAAACTAAATAAAAAGGTCAATGATGAGGTGTGCAGTGAACCAAAGCCTGTGATTAATCAAACTTTCTGTGCCAGAGGTCAAACAATACTTCCTCCTTCCAAGAAGAGAAAAATAATTGTCAAATAATCAATGTAAAGTAGGAGAATAGAACTATTCTTTAAAGCTGCCACAAATTTTTAAATCAATACTTAGAGTGGTCAAATAGTCAATCTCATGTTTTGTTGGATATGCAAATTGGTATGACTTTATACAGGACAGTATTTATCAAGGTCCTTAAAAATTACCATATCCTAGAAATAAACAATTGTAAATCGAAATTAAGAAAATAAAACCACTTAAATAGCACCAGTAAACATGCAATATGTAGGGATACATGTAACAAATTATGTGTAAGACCTGTACACTGAAACTACAAAACATTGCTGAGAGAAATTAATACCTAAGTAATGAGAGATCCCATTTTTATGGATTGTAAGACTCAATATTGTTAACATTTCAATTCTTCAAATTGACCTATAGTATAAAAGCCATCCCAACCAAAATACCAGGAGAATTTTTTTATATATACATATACAAAACTCAATAGGCTGATTCTAGAAGTTATATGGAAATGCAAAGGCTCTAGACTAGCCAGGACAAGAAACAAAATTGGAGGACTTACACAACCTGGTCTTTAAGACTTACTTTAAAACTGTAGTTATTGAGACAGTGTGATTTTGACATAGATAGGTAGGTAAATCAATGGGTAAGGAAAAAACAACTCAAACCAGTTTTCCTCTGCTCCACATACCACACAACAATCAACACAGAGGAAACTTCTGTGACCAAATGTATGGAGAGTTTTCCCACACACCCCAAGCAGTCAGTTCTGCACCCAGTCTCCAGCTGGGTGTCTTCCAATTTAATTCTGACACTGTCTACCTAAAGATAGTATCAGATCCTACAGGTTGAGGGCTGTCTTATAAAACTGCCCCTCCTTCAGATGCCAGTCACAAGTCCAAACCTCTGGAACTTTCTGACCAACTGGCTTCAAGATGGAGTCCCCATGACACTCTCTTTGGGTTCAATTTATTTGCTAGTGTGACTCACAAAACTCAGGGAAACACATACGTTGGTTTCTTATAAAGGATATTACAAAGGATACAGATGAAGAGATGCATAGGGTGAGGTATGGGGGAAGGGGTGCAAAGCTTGCATACACTCCCAGTGTACACCACCTTCCAGGAAATTCCACATGTTTGGCTATCTGTAAGCTCCCCAAACCCTGTCCTCTTGGGCCTTTTATGGAGACTTCATGGGATAGGCATGATTGACAACCATATAGAAATGTAGTTGGACAGAAAGGATATGATCTAATACTAATAGGCTGCAAGGAGAAACCCAGCAAGGCCTGTCTATTCAGATTATTCTTGGCCTTTCTGTGCAGCCTTTCTTTCTTCATGGTATGGGGCAGGACCCTTCTAAAATGAGAGTCTTACAACCCACAATCAGAAAGGTGGGGGAGATTAGAGTCCTGCACTGGGCTGGTGAAAGGTGGGCTGGAGAAGATCAGAGAGAGAGAGAGAGAGAGAGAGAGAGAGAGAGAGAGAGAGATTCTGTTTTCTGAGGCCTGCTTCTGAGGCCTAAAGAGACCCACAATTATAACAAAAGACTGTAACAAGGGCTATGGGAGTTAAGAGCCAGGATCCGTGGACAAAAACATATATACGAAAATGCAAAGGATATGTGTATATATATATATATCTCATAATATCCCAAGAGGACAAAACAAAATGGAGACGCACACATATATCATCAAGAGATTTTTCAACAAACTTGCCAAAGTAAGTCAGTAGGGAAAAAATCTTTTCAATGAATGGTGCTGGAAAACTTTGATATCTATATGCAAAAAGATGAGACTTGTCCCTTGCCTCATACTATATTCAAAGATTAGCTTGAAATGGGTCATAAAGCTAAACATAAGAGCTAAAACCATAAAACTTGTAGAAGAAAACAGGAGAAAAATCTTAGGTAATACAAACATTTCTCAGATAAGACACAGAAAGTAGGAACCATAAAAGAAAAATTGATAAATTGGACTTCATCAAAATTAAAAACTCTTCCTCATCCAAATACACTGTTAAGAAAATGGAAAGCAAACCACACACTGGGGAATAAATATTTGCAAGACATCTGATGAAGGATTCCTCCCCAGGATATATAAAGAACTCTTATAATTCAGTAATAAAACAGACTACCTAATTAAAAATATGAGCAAAAGCTTTGTTATATAAATGAGCCAAAGATGGCTTCTGTGTATTGGCTCCTGGTTTTTTTATTTCTTCACAGCAGGCTGAGACCTACTTGCTCAAAAGCCCACCAATGCCAAAGTCCATTTTTTAAACATCCAATTCTTTTAAAAATAGCCCAAATAAGATTTTTAGCACTTTAGAATCTGCCTGCTTTGCATAAGCCATGAAACCACCCCACACCTGCTGGCAATAGATAAGACTGAGGCCCCATATCACTGCTTCTCATCAAAGCTCTCTGACCCAGAGATGCCCTGCCATGCTGCTGGAGTGATATCACCTAGGCATGTAAGCTCCCTCTGTGATTACCCTCTCCCTGGGGAGTTCTTGGCACCCTCACCTTTAGTCCAGAAAGCCTCATGCTGTGAAGGACTTCCTCGCTCATGCCACCCTGTCCAAGCACCACCTAGTAAAGCTTGTTATGTGTTACTGCTTCTTGTCTTTTTCCTTGATCAGCCCCCAAATCCCTCAAACCCTCTACATGATTTTAAGAGACACTTTACAAACTAAGATAAACAAACATCCAACAAGCACTTGAAAAGATCCTCATTATCTTTACAGTAAAAATAATGCTAATTAAATATGAATTAACACTAAAGCTATCTTGAGATACCCCTACATATCAACTAGATAAAAAAGACTAACAATACCAAGTAGAGGCGAAGATGTGGGGCAACAGGAGTGAAATGGTACAGCCACTTTAAAAAACAGTTTGAAATTTTCTTATAAATTAAATATTTACCATACAACCCGTAATTCTGCTCGTTGTATTTACTCAAGGGAAATAAAAGCTTATGTCCACACAGACTTATGCGTGCATGTTCATAGCTGCTTTATTCATAATAGTAAAAAATTAGAAACAACCCAAACATTCACTGACTGAAGAATGGATAACCAAATGGAATACTACTCAGCAATAAAAAGGAATGGGAGGTGACAGAGCAAGACGGCTGAAGAGAAACCTCCAGTGATCATCCCTCCACACAAACACCAAATTTAACAACTATCCATACAAGCAAGCACCTTCAGAAGAACCAAAAATCAAGTGAGTGATCATACTACCTGGTTTTAACATTATATCAAGGAAAGAGGAACAAGAAAGGGCAGAAAAGACAATCTTGCATTGCCTACGGCACCCCTTCCCCATCTCCTGGCAGTGCTGTGCCAGCACTGGAGTGAAGAGAGAATCTGTGTATCCAGGGGAGGGAGAGTGAAGTGATTGTAGGACTTTGCATTGAAACCCAGGGCTACCCTGGCACAGGGGAGCACAGCACAAGGCAGAATTCTGCCAGTGGTCCTGGAGGGAGCCTTTAGACCAGCCCAGGCAGAGAGAAATCCTCCACCCTGAAACCTGAGTTCTCACTAGCCCCGTGACCACTGGCAGACAAAGAGCAACCTGGAGCATGGACTAAATTCGTAAGGCAGTCAGGCCAAAAAGGGTGCAGTCCTCGGGCAATTCCTTTGGCTGTGCTGGCTCAGAGCCAGTGGACTTGGGTGCGTGTGACCCAGTGAGACACCAGCAGTAGCAGTAAAGCCAATGCCGGTGTCATTACTCCCCCCTCCAACTACAGACAGTGTGGTTCAGGGAGTCTTCTACTTGGGGAAAGGAAAGGGAAAAATTCAGAGGACTTTGTTTTGCAACCTGGGTACCAGCTCATCCAGGGTAAAATAAAGTACCAGGAAGACTCCTGAAGCCCCTGAGTCTAGGCCTTAGTTCCTGGAAGGCATTTTTGGACCCACACCAGGCCAGAAGGAAACAGGCTGCCCTGAAGGGAAGGACCCAGTCCTGGCAGGATTCACCACCTACTGACTAAAGAGCCCTAGGGCTTTGAATAAACATCAGAGGTAGCTGGGCAACAGTCACCATGGGCTTTCGGTTAGACTGGGCTGCCTGGCTTCAGGTGTCACCTGGTGCTGGTGGCCATGAGGCACTGGCCATGTCACTACTTCCCCGACTACAGCAGCCCAGCACGGAAAGTCAGGGAAAAGAGAGAGACTTTGCCTGATAATCCAAAGAATTCTCCCTTATTTTACCAAGTCTACCAAGGTGTTACCACCAGGAGCCTGCAAGAGTCACAGCATTACTGGACTTGGGGCACCCCCCGTGCTGATACAGCTGCAGTGACCAAGACTTAGATCACAACCCTCGATTCCCCTTGAATATCTGGAAAGCCTTCCCTAGAAGGACAGGTTTAAACAAGTCCAGACTGTGAAGATTCAAATAAATACCTGACTGTTCAATGCCCTGACATAGGTGAATATCCACAATCATCAAGAACACCCAGGAAAACATGACCTCACCAGACAAACTAAATAAGTTACCAGTGACCAATTCTGGAGTGATAGAGATATGTGACTTTTCAGACAATGAGTTCAAAATAGCTGTCCTGAAGAAGCTTAGTGAATTTCAAGATAACACAGAGAAGGAATTCAGAAGCCTGTCAGAGAAATTCAACAGAGATTGAAATAATAAAAAAATTAAGCAGAAATTCTGGAGCTTAAGAATTCAACTAACAAACTGGGAGATACATCAGTCTCTCAACGGCATAATTGACCAAGCAGAAGTATTAGTGGACTTGAAGACAGGCTTGAAGACAGGCTATTTGAAAATACATAATACAGAAGAGAAAAAGAATGAAAAAGAATGAAGCACACCTACAAGATCTAGAAAATCGCCTCAGAGGGGCAAACCTAAGAGTTCTTGGACTTAAAGAGAAGGTGGAGAGAGGCATTGGGGTAGAAGTTTTATTCAAAGAAATAATAACAGAGAACTTTCCAAACTTAGAGAAAGATATCAATATTTAGGTTCAAGAAAATCATAGAACATCAAGCAGATTTAATCCAAACAAGACTACCTCAAGGCATTTAATAACCAAGCTCCCAAAGGTCACAGATAAAGAAAAGGTCCTAAGGGAAACAAGAAAAACAAACAAACAAAAAATGACATATAAAGGGTCTCTGATATGTCTGGCAACAGACTTCTCAGTGAAAACCTTACAGGTCAGGAGAGAATGGCATGACATATTTAAAGTGTCGAAGGAACAAAACCTTAATGCTAAAATGTTATATCCTGCAAAAATATCCTTCAAACATGAAGGAAAAATAAGACTTTCCCAGACAAACAAAAGCTGAGGGATTTCATCAACACCAGACCTTTCCTACAGGAAATGCTAAAAGGAGTTCTTCAATCCAAAAGAAAAGGACATTAATAAACAATAAGAAATCATCTGAAGTTCACAATTCACTGGTAAAAGTAAGTACACAAATACAGAATACTCTATTGCTGCAATTGTGGTGTGTAAACCACTTGTCTCTTGAATAGGAAGACTGAAGGACAAACCTATCAAAAATAACTATATCAACTTTTTGAGAGATAGATAGTATTATATAAAAAGATATGGATGGAAACAACAAAAAGTTAAAAAGTAGGGGGAAGGATGGAATTAAAGGGTAGAATTTCTGTTAGATTTCTCTTTGCTTGTTTGTATGTTTGTAAATGGAGTTG
>NW_012150508.1:973268-975764 GCF_000956105.1 Propithecus coquereli | reverse complement strand
CCAAAATTAGTAGAAGAAAAGAAATAATAAAGATCAGAGCAAAAACAAATGAAATTGAAACAAAAAATTACAAAAGATCAATGAAACAAAAAGTTAGTTTTCTTGAAAAGATAAAATTGACATACTTTTAGCCAGACTAAGAGAAAAAGAGAGAAGACCCAAATAAATAAAACAGAGATGAAAAAGGAGATATTACAACAGACACTGCAGAAATCCAAAGGATCATTAAAGACTACTATGAGCAAATATGTGCCAATAAACTGAAGTACCTAGAAGAAATGGATAAATTCCTAGACACATGCAACCTATCAAAATTGAACCAGGAAGAAATTTAAAACCTGAATAAACCAATAACAAGTAACGAGATATTAATAGAGGCAGTAATAATAAGTCTCACATCAAAGAAAAGCCCAGGACCAGATGGCTTTACTGTTGAATTCTACCAGGCATTAAAAGAACTAATACCAACCTACTTAAACTATTCCAAAAAATTGAGGAGAAGGGAATACTCCCAAACTCATTCTATAAAGCCTATATCACTCTGATATGCCAGGAGTTAGCTACTTTCCCAGCAAAACAGGCCCCAAGGCAGGATTGTCACAAGGGATTCGTAAATAATAGGAAATAAAGAAATAATAAAGACGGAAAAATGATTGAGATGGAGAAAAAGTGCAGTTTAAGTGATGGAGGGTGGTCAGGGGTCCTCCAGCTTTCCCATGAGCTGTGAGTCATCGACTAAAATCCCACATTAGTATTTATTGTTACAGCAAATAGTTGTCTTTTGTTAAAGAATTATATGTACAGCTCATTTTTTGAGATTTCCAGGGGAACCTTACGTAATTCTGTCTACAAGAATTTTGAATTTTATCTATAGATGGTTACAAAATTTTTCTAAGATAAGCATGTTAAGCCCTAAGTTAGAAGCAGACCTAGCTGAGCATACAAATTAAAGATAAAATGTGTAAAACAAGAACACTGAATCTGTGTACCACTCTAATTTACTTCTTCTAAACACAGAGACATGTAGTCAGGAGTGAAGCAGGAATAGCCTTGAAGGCTAGGATAGTTCCAGCTGCACATTATCTGCTGGGCAGACATTTTAATCAGCTTCTCTTCTGAGGACTCAAACCAAGCTTCTGCCTTACAAAAAATCTCAAGGTGATGGCTGGCAGCAAAGAAGAAATGTTGCTTTGCAAACGTTCTCTGACAATGCCTTCTTTGTTGGAAGCAGTTTCTATTCTGTGAACTAACGGACAAACCTATCAAAAATAACTATATCAACTTTTTGAGAGATAGATAGTATTATATAAAAAGATATGGATGGAAACAACAAAAAGTTAAAAAGTAGGGGGAAGGATGGAATTAAAGCGTAGAATTTTCTGTTAGATTTCTCTTTGCTTGTTTGTATGTTTGTAAATGGAGTTGTCATATGCTTAAAATAATTGGTTATAAAATGGTTTTTTGCAAGCCTCATGGTAACCTCAAATCAAAAAACCTACGACAGATACACAAAAAATAAAAAGTAAGAAATTAAAACATGCTATCAGAGAAAATTACCTTTAACAAAGGAAGACGGGAATGAAGTACATAAGAAAGAGAGGACCACAAAGCATCCAGAGATCAAATAATAGCATGGCAGTAGTAAGTCTTTACATATCAATAATAATATTGGATGTGAATGGACTAAACTCTCCAATAAAAAGACACAGAGTGGCTGAATGGATATAAAAAAACAAGAGCCAACCACATGTTGTCTGCAAGAAACAAAGTTCACCTATAAAGACACCCATAGGCTGAAAATAAAGGGAGGGTAAAAGATATTCCATGCAAATGGAAACCAAAACAGCAGGAGTAGCTATACTTCTATCAGAAAAAAATAGATTACAAGACAAAAACTGTAAAAAAAGATAAAGAAGGTCATTATGTAATGATAAAGGGGTCAATTCAGCAAGAGGATATAACAATTCTAAATATATATGCAGCCAGCACTGGAGCACCCAGATACATAGAGCAAATATTATGAGAGCTAAAGAGAGAGATAGACCCCAATACGATAATCACTGGAGACCTCAACTCTCCACTTTCAGCATCAGATAGATCATCCAGAAAAAAATCAGCAAAGAAACATTGGACTTAATCAGCGCTATAGACCAAATGGACCCTATAGATATTTACAGAATGTTTCATCCAACAGCTGCAGAGTATACGTTCTTCTCCTCAGCTCATGGACCATTCTCAAGGATAGACCATATGTTAGGCCACAGAACAAGTCTTTAAAAATTCAAAAAAATTGAAATCCTACAAAGTATTTTCTCTGGCCACAGTGAAATAAAACTAGAAATACATAACAGGAGGAACATTGGATAAAATATAAACACATGGAAATGAAACAATATGCCCCTGAATGACCAGTGGGTCAATGAAGAAATTAAGAAGGAAATTTAAACAATTTTCTATTTTTTTTATTTCAGTATATTACAGGGGTACAAGTGTTTA
>NW_012150508.1:970527-971843 GCF_000956105.1 Propithecus coquereli | reverse complement strand
TACTTCTTCTAAACACAGAGACATGTAGTCAGGAGTGAAGCAGGAATAGCCTTGAAGGCTAGGATAGTTCCAGCTGCACATTATCTGCTGGGCAGACATTTTAATCAGCTTCTCTTCTGAGGACTCAAACCAAGCTTCTGCCTTACAAAAGATCTCAAGGTGATGGCTGGCAGCAAAGAAGAAATGTTGCTTTGCAAACGTTCTCTGACAATGCCTTCTTTGTTGGAAGCAGTTTCTATTCTGTGAACTAACATGTCCACAGATCCTTCAAGGCAAAGCCCTACAAAACTCCTGAAACCTTTCACATCTCTTAGCCTATTTTCCCAACACTGATACCCAAACCAGACAAAAACACAACCAAAAAAGAAAACTATCAGCTAATATCTCTGATGAACATATAATAGATGCAAAAATCCTCAATAAAATACTAGCAAACCCAATTCAACAACACATTAAAATTATTATTCATCCTGAGAAAAAACAACAAAATTGGAGGAATCACATTATCTCACTTGAAATTATACTACAGAGTTGTAGTAACCCAAACAGCATGGTCTTAGCATGCAAACAGGCAAACAGACACATAGACCAATCAGAATAGAGGACCTAGAAATACATCTACACATCTATAGTAAACTTATCTTTGACAAAGTTTTCAAGAACATACTTTGGGGAAAGGAAGTCTCTTCAGTAAATGGTGCTGGGAAAACTGGATATATCCACATGCAGAGGAATGAAACTAAACCCTTATCTCTCACCATATAAAAAAATCAAATCAAAATGGAGTAAAGACTTAAATCTAAAATCTGAAACTATGAAACTACTAAAAGAAAACGTTGGGGAAACACTTCAGGACAATGATCTAGGCAATGATTTCTTGAGCCAAACCCCCAAAGCACAAGCAACCAAAGCACAATTGGACAAATGAGATCACATCAAGCTAAAAAGCTTCTGCACAGCAAAGGAAACAATTGACAAAGGGAAGAGAGAAGCGACAAAACGGAAGAAAATATTTGCAAACTACCCATCTGACAAGGGATTATTTTTACTGTTTTTAATAGCTTGATCTTTATTCCCTATAGATAGTAAACAAACTGATTTGGGCTAGGTGAGAAAATAAGGCCATGGCTTCTTTCCATTTTTATACCATTTCAGTTCTTGTTTCTGTAAAGGCACAATCTATATGTTATAAATTAAAAGAAAAGTAGAGTTAACAGATACCCTATATACTTTTAAAATTGTGACTGATTTTTTTTTATTTCAGCATATTATGGGGGTACAGATGTTTAGGTTATGTATGTTGCCCTTGCCTCCCC
>NW_012150508.1:955770-957837 GCF_000956105.1 Propithecus coquereli | reverse complement strand
AAAAAAGAACTGGAGAATCACAGAGTCAACACTATGAATAATTCTTAGAAACATGATATTAGGGGGAAAAAAGCAAGTTCCAGAAGGCTACCCAAGTATGTGTTTAAGGTCCATGTATGAATTTCCTTAGGGTGGTCATAACAAATAGCTACAAATGTTGTAGCTTTAAAGAACAGAAGTTTATTCTCTCACAGTTCTGGAGGCTAGAAGTCCCAAATCTAGGTGTTGGCAGGGCCACGCTCTCTCTGAAGGCTCGAGGGAAGAGTCCTTCCTTGCTTCTCCCTAGCTTCTGGTGCTTGTCGGCAATCCTTAGCATTGCTTGGCTCATAGCGACATCACTACAATCTCTGCCTCCATTGTCACATGGCTTCCTTCCCTCTGTCTCTCTGTGTCCCTCCAAACCTCTATCTCCTTATAAAGACACAATCATTGGATTTAGAACCTACCCTAATCTAGTATGACTTCATCTTGACTCGATTACATCTGCAAAGACCCTATTTCCAAAGAAGGCCACGATCACAGGTTGAGGGGGTGGTTGTATCTTTTAGGGGGACACATTGCAGCCTGGAAGAGTCAGGTTTCCCAGGAAACAGACTCTGAAATTGAGATCCGCTTGCAGGGGATATATTATGGAGTACTTTGGGGAACAATATCCTTAAGGGAGTGAGGGAAGCAGGATTAAGTCGAAAGAGAAGTTGAACTTCATTGCAGTTTTAATGCCACAGGGAGCTCTGAAGCTGCGAAGGCTTTTCAGAGACATTTATAATTGAGGCAAATGGTCCAGGCCTTTGTACTTCTACATCAACCAGTCAATGGGTGCAGGCTGCCCCTAGGCAGGGGGCAAGGCAGCTCCCTTTGGCCAAGGACAGGGCCCATAGAGGGACACAGCTGTGAGCCCTCAGCAACCAACATGCTCAGCGAATGCAGGAATGAATGTCTTGGTCCTGAAGGGGAGATCTTGGTTGCCTTCCCAGCACTGTGTTATGCTTTCATAACAGAGCTCAAAAATGAGTAAAACTAAACAATATATTATTATTTCATATATATTTGTGAAAAAGTATATATATATTTAAAAGCAGTAGGAGGATACACAACATTTAGGGCTGTGCTTACCTTTGGAGGATGGGATAGGGTAGATTATTGGGTTTTTTTGGTTCTTAAGTTGGGTGATAAGTTTCCAGTTTTTCATTACATTGTGTTTTATAACTAACTTGTGTGTTTCATCTAATCTTTTGTATGCATCAAATATATTTACAATGATAATAAGGTGACGGAAAGAACTAGGAAAAAGTAATAAAAACATTCTAGCTAAATTAGCTATAATTGCTAGAAAAAAATATGGGTAAAGATAGCAAATCTTGAATCCATTCTTGAAGTAAGCATTCAGGCGAAGAAAAATTTCTGCTGTATTATTTACCTTAACTTTGCTTATGTAATTGTCTTAAGGTTTTCTTATTTTTGGCTGAAAGTATGATGTTGGGAAAATATCATGGTTTACTTTCCCTTTCACCTACTTTTAAACTGGTTTGTTTGCCATGGCACTAATTTCTTAAGCAAAAGGATTCTGAGTAGGCTTGCTGGAATGATTATTAGATCTGCTGATGCAATAAAGAAAATCAGTTAATGTGTAATATTGATACATCATGATTTCACTATGGTTTTTTTTGTTGTTGTTTTCTTTGAGACAGGGTGTTGCTCTGTCTCCCAGGCTAGAGTGCAGTGGCATCATCATAGCTCACTGTAGTCTCAAACTCCTGGGCTCAAGGTCCTCCTGTCTCAGCCTCTCAAGTAGCTGGGACTACAGGCATGCACCACCACATCCAGCTAATTTTTTGTAGAGATGGGGTCTCACTATGTTGTCTAGGTTGGTCTGAAACTCCTGGGCTCAAGAGAGCCTCCTGCCTCAGCCTCCCGAGTAGCTGGGATTACAGGTTTGAGCTACTGCTCCTGGCCTCACTATGGTATTTTTTGTGGTATATTGTTGGGTGGAGAAAGAAAGTTGTTGGATTATTCTTGTATGATCAGTTCTTAGTTTTAAAAAAGTGTGTGTATGTAGTATGTTGTATA
>NW_012150508.1:954119-955720 GCF_000956105.1 Propithecus coquereli | reverse complement strand
TTTTCTACTAGAAGTTATTGTTCCTTGCGAAGAACTAAAGTTTTTCTTCTATAATAATAATTCATTTGTTCATTTAGTGAATACAGATTAAGTATCCTTTACCCCAAATACCTGGCACCAGAAGTGTTTCAGATTTCTGATTTTTGGGGGATTAGGAGTATTTGCACATATAATGAGATATATTGGGGATGAGACCCAAGTCTAAACAGGAAATTTATTTGTGTTTAATATAACCTTATATAAAACCCTGAAGGTAATTTTATACAGTATTTTAAATGATTTTGTGCATGAAACAAAGTTTGTGTTAAGTACTTTTGTGTGGAATTTTCCACTTGTGGCATCACTCATATTGGTGCTCAAAAAGTTTCAGATTTCAGGGCACGTGATTTCAAATTTTTGGATCAGGGATGCTCAGCTTGCACTTATTGAATGTATACGAGGGTTACAAGGGTGAATAAGACAAACAGGACTTTAGGGATCTTAAAGTGTGACTGGGACCAGTATGTGCAAACATCCTGATGTAGGATGGACCTTGGTGCTTTTGAAGACCATAGAGAAGCCCTGATGACTTGACTGTACCGAGCAAAGGAGGAGGGCAGGGGCCAGAGCATGATGCACTTCCTTAAGGGAAACACACACACACACACACACACACACATACATATACAGTATCAGTTTTATGTTGTTGCTGTTACAAATTACCATAAAATTAGTGGTTTGAAATAACAACAGTTATTATCTTGGAGTTCTACAGGTTAGAATTCTAACACTGTCTCAATGGGCTAAAATGACTGCATTCCTTTCTGGAGATTCTAGGGGAAAGTTCATTTCCTTGCCTTTTCCATCTTCTAGAGGCCACGCATATTCCTTGGCTCTTGGACCCCTTCCTCCGTCTTCAAAGCCAACAGCTCTTTTGTTATGACAGGGGGTTCGTTCATTGTCTGTGGTGAATGTATCTTGCTCTTGTTCTGTGAACCTATCTTGCCCTTCCTCAATAAACTTCATTTCACACTTGCCTTGCCTCTGGTGTGTCTGGTCATTCTTTGGCCAAGAGCACACCAAGAACTGAGAACAGACAACTACAACCCGACAGATCTTTGTGTGATGAGCAACTAGACCTACAGTGAAACCCCCTTGTGGTTTTGACAACAAAACTAAGGAGATGGGATTAACCTAGGCGGAAGTCATTTGATCGTTTTAGCTGAGGATGGGATTAATCCAGGTGGAGGTCACAAGATTGTCTTAGCTAAAGAGGGGATTGATCAGAACCTTTAAAAACTCTGTACTTCTGCTCAGAAGCAGGACATTGGTACTTTGAGACATGAGTCTGCCAACCTCCTCATTTACCTGCAAATTAATAAACTACTCTTTCCTTCTCAAACTGTCACAGAAGAAATGCCTTGAAAAAATGGCAAAAAAAAAAAAAGTGCCAACAATGTTGCATTTCTCTGATCTCTCTTCCATGGTCACATATACCTTTCTGACCAAGGCAATGTTAAGGACCCCTGTGATTCGATTAGGCTCACCGGATAACCTCCTCACCTCAAGGTCTTTAATTTAATCATATTTATCCATGTTGCCTTACAAGGTAACATTCACAG
>NW_012150508.1:941212-942124 GCF_000956105.1 Propithecus coquereli | reverse complement strand
CTGTTATCCTCTTTCCTTAGGTTCTATTCTTTTCTTCTTTGTATTTATTACAGTTTTTATCATATGATTAGTTGGAAGTTTGCTGAATGTCTCTCCCATTAGACAGTCTATTTTCATTTATTCATTCAATAGGTATTTATTGCATACCTATTATACTAAGTGTCAGGGACTCTCGGGTGCACATCTTAGGTAAAGATACAGTGAACAAGAAAAGGTCATAGTCCTTATGAACTTATATTCCATTGGGTAGACAGTTTGAAAGCATTCATATTACAAGGAACAAAGTAGGGTAAGAGGATAGGATTGATAGGGCAGAGGAGAGGAAGCGATTTGGGATGTTTATGAAGGGTGATCAGAGAAAACCACTCTAAGGGGGATGATGTGTAAGCAAAAACCTAAATAATATAAAGGACTGAACCTTAGGAAGATAGAGGATAAGAGGTTCCAGGTGGAGGAAACAGGAAGTAGAACGGCTCTGAGACCAGAATGAACTTGACTTATTTGAGGAACTTCAAGAAGGCTGTGTGGCTGGAATCAAGTGAGCACAAGAGAAAGGTGGTCAATGCTGCAGGAGAGGTCAGGGCAGATAAACTAGTCTTGGAGGATTTTGTTCTCAATGTGACATAGAGTCCTTGCAGGGATTTGAGTGGAAGGAACGATATCTAATTTACTTTAAAAAAATAAACACTTGGCCAGGTGCGGTGGCTCACCCCTGTAAATCCTAGTACTCTGGGAGGCCGAGGTGGGAGGATTGCTTGAGATCAGGAGTTCAAGACCAGCCTGAGCAAGAGAAAGAACTCATCTCTACAAAAAATAGAAAAAATTAGCTGTGTGGTCATGCGGTCCTGTAGTCCCAGCTACTCAGGAGGCTGAGGCAGGAGGATCGATTGAGCCCAGGAGTTTGAGGTTGCA
>NW_012150508.1:923667-940307 GCF_000956105.1 Propithecus coquereli | reverse complement strand
AACCTCAAACTCCTGGGCTCAAGCGATCCTCCTGCCTCAGCCTCCCGAGTAGCTGGGACTACAGGCATGCGCCACCATGCTCGGCTAATTTTTTCTCTCTATATATATTTTTAGTTGTCCAGATAATTTCATTCTATTTTTAGTAGAGACGGGGTCTCGCTCTTGCTCAGGCTGGTCTCGAACTCCGAACCTTGAGCGATCCACCCGCCTCGGCCTCCCAGAGTGCTAGGATTACAGGCGTGAGCCACCATGCCCAGCCTCATTTGCTTACTATTGTATACCCAGTACCTAGCTCAGTGACTGGCACACAGTTAGAGCACAATAATATTTATTGAATGAATGAATCTTCACTTCTACTTATTTGTCAGATATTTGTTGGGTTCCTCTAGGTTCCAGGCACTGTTCTAGGTCCTATGGATTCACAGCATAGTGTCCTCAGTAATCATAGATTCTAGTGGGGACCACAGACATACATACTGATGTAACAAAAATATGTATTTTTCATTTATAATAACTCTCTTATCCTCCTTCTACCCTATTCTAAGAAGAATGGGCCTGAATATCTGGAAGGCACTTTTTTGGTGAGCAGTGATGAAGAGGGATATATAAATTTGGGGCCCTATTGTAGGCAAAGATTTGGGGAAGAGGGAGAAGCTGAGGGAGACGAGTGGTGGGACTTTGGTTGAACTGAAGAGGCAGCCTCAGACAAAGGTACTAAAGTCAATTAAAAGAAAATATGGTGCAGCTCAGCTCACGTGGCTGAATTCTGCTGGACAATTGACAGTTTATGAAGAACATTACAGCCTTAGGGTTGGACCTAATTAATAACATAACGGAGAAGGGGGGATTCGGCAGGAAGAGAGAGCACTCAAACTAAATATTTTAAAACTGTTACCCTTAGAATTATTACCCTTAAGTTACAGCTTTACAAAAACTCTTAAATCTTGAATCAGCAGCTCCTACTGGCTAAGAATAAATTTTAGGTACCTATGTGAGTTCAAACACCTGCAAGAAAAGGAAACAAAAACTCTAGAAGGGAGGGTGACAGAGTAAGTGTAAAGCACTTCTTCATTCATTACCTTGCACAATTCTTAAACTTACCTTGTAGTCTTCCTCCTCTGGAACTTTGCTGAGGTAGTTCTCATGACTGTACACTTTTGTACCGACTCGAAACTCCATTCCACAATCCCCTCCCCGCACCAAACGGAAATTTAAAAAAAAGTCAAATTCTCTATCCTCCTTTAAGGAACAGTTAAAAGATAGACTCCCTTTCCAAAACTAATTGTTCAGTAAGCTGTGTTTCTATAGTCTACTTTTCATTCACCTTACAGCTCTTACGCCATTGTGTAGTATAGTTATTTGACTCCATCAAGTCATTTGCCCTGAACTCCAAATCACTGGGGACTCAGCGCTGTTTAACGCTCAGCGCGGAAGGGAGGTCCGGCATTTAGAGGGCCCTCAGTGAGTGTAACCCAAGCGAATGCGTGCGGCAGGGAAGGCGTGGAGACAGAAGACTGCCAGCTCTTTTCGGAAAAGTTGATAGGATAAATGACAACACACTTAGTGATATATTAGTGTTTAATAAAGAGGGGGAAACAAAACCAAGGCTCCACGCCCACTGCTTACTACCACCTTCCCATTCACTAGCAGCTTCACTAATCCCATTCCTTCTTCAAACCAGAGCTCAAAGCAGGCTGCGTGTGATTGGCCAATCGGAGCACAGTCTTCCGCGGTCGCGAGGACGGCTGCAGCCAATGAGAGACCGGGGCACTTTGGTGGGGTGAGACAAGCCTCTGTCTGGAGGAATCCTGGGGAGTGGTGACGCACTTGGGTGGGACTGAAGCTTGATTGGCAGGTGGGCTATCCACTGCCTCAGAAGGGAAATCCAGCACGGTGCGCGCTGGAGGAGGCGTGGGCGGGGCACTGAAATGGAGTCAGCCAATGCCTGCCGCACTACGCGCAATCACCAATGGCGACACGGATATGGCGCCGTGGGCGGGGTTTCGGTCCAAAGCGGTGTAAGAGCTGCGCCTATTAGTACCGTCCTCACCGTCACAGCGGGCGCCTCCGCCTCCCTCTTGCTTCATTCATTCATTTTTCACTACCTTCATTCACCAAGATAGTGAGGCCTAGTCGAAAGCCATGGAGAGCGTTCTCCCAGCCGCCAGCTTCCTTTATTGGGTGGGCGCGGGCACCGTGGCCTACGTGGTCCTGCGCGTCTCGTATTCGCTGTTCACGGCCCTTCGGGTCTGGGGCGTGGGTAACGAGGCAGGGGTTGGCCCCGGGCTCGGTGAATGGGCAGGTGAGTTGGATGCGGCGCCGCGGCCTCCCTCCTGCTGCGGCTCGCGGCTCGGGTCCGGCGCTTGGCCTTCCTTCCTCTCCCCAGCTCTCTTTTCCTCTCTGAGGCTTCGCGTCTCGCGTACCCGCCCTGACTCCCTTAGTCATCTTACGGCTTGCTTAGACTACTTGTAGAATTTTAAAATACCAAATACACTGGTGGCTCAACTCCGGGAATCTAAAATGCTGCTTGGTGGGTGCAGGAGAAAACTTGAGTCCCTGGAGCTTGTGTCTCTTTAGGCGTTCCGGGTTCGTGGCCCGGAGTCAGTCGCCTTGCTTCCTCCTTAGTCACACGCGACCCACCTGGTTCGCCACTTGTGTTTTTAAAATAAAGTTTTTCCCTTGGTGTGAATACTGGCCCTGCGCTAAGGATGCATAGTATTCTCTTGGCTTTTTGGAGGTGAGTGGAATTTCAAAAGTCATTTTGCTCTGTGGAACCTTACGTCCCCACTCACATGGATTTGGGCTATTTCATATAGTTTACAAAGCCCTTAAAAAGAAAATCCTCACTAAACTGTTCTGGAGTCCCAATCCTCAAAGCGATAACTCTTGTGGAAAGCAAAAACACTACTTTTTGCAGAAGGACGTTTGTAGGAAAAAGTATCTTCACAAAAAGGAGCTAAACATAATGGATCTTTTTCTATCTAGTCGGAGGATTTTAAAAATGGAGGACAAAGGTCAGACTGGAGAAATTGGGAAAATTACCAGCAGGGAAGTTTTGCACTCACTTTTCTTCTTTTTCTGCCTTTTTTGTTTCCTTCTTTGCTTTATTTTTCATCTCTTTTGGCTTTTTTTTTATTAAGTGATTGCTTATGATATGCTTGTGGTTGTTCTCTAATGTGATTATTGATTTTGATGTTTTATAATTGAATGTTCACTTCCTAAGCATTTTATTTAATTTTGGGGTGGTTAGGTATAGCTTGCAGACTAGGCTCAAGTAAGATACATGAATAATGTTACTCCATGTTCTGTTCTTTACGTTGTTCATTCAAAAATATTTAAACAACTTAGTAGGGAAGACTTAATATGTTAACCTTTTGGGTTTATGTTAACATAAACGTTAAAAGAAAACATCTCAAGTAGTAATGCATACATATGTGAGATCTTTCCATTATGTGAGGCCACTGTTAACATTATAGTACTTCTGTTTCACAATCACCTGTTATCTTTTGATATTCTCTGGTAAAGAAAGTGAAGTGTTCAGCCTGATTATAATTAAGATTATGTATGATTTCATAATTGACTTGCCCAAGTTCTTTTTGTCAGCTTTGGAAAATTTGTCAACTTTTGCAACAGTTACACAAGACGCTCATGCCACAGGGAATTGTATCAAGGTTACATTTTGTAATTTGCAAGCAAAGACTGATGTTATTAATAATTATTTTTTTAACTGTCTAACTATCTACTGACTAATTGTTCAAATGGTAAGTCCAAGTCATGTGTATATGAGTCTATAGTAAAAGTCAAGTGATGTGACATTGTCATCTCATAAGTAACATTTGTATTGAAAAGATTTGGCCCCAGAGGAGGGATAATGGATAAATTAGGGGAAGTGTTTCTATAAGATTTAGATATGAAATTTGAACTAGAACGCTGGGACAGCAGAAAGGATCATATTGTCATAATTGAAGTGAAATATTGACGGGTTCAGTTTACCATGGATTGTTGGATAATCTTTTTTTTTTTAAGTGTTTAAGCAGAAGTGATCAAATTGTTACTTATAATATTACAATTGGCCTGGATCATAAAAGAAGATGCTTTCTTTATCTCTCCAGATTCAGGGACTCCTTTCAAAAACAAAGAAAATTAAGAGCAGCTCATCTTAAACAGGTTCTTTATATCACTTGGAGGGGTAAACTGAAATAATTAGGAAAAAAAAACAAACTAGCAGAGATGACACTTGAATAGTTAGGGTTAAAATGTGATTAAAAATAGATAATTTGTTTAACTAAAGTTATGATTTTGGAATTAACTGTTGTATATAAATAGCACTAGTAAGTTTTTTCCCCCTATAAAATTGCTATCTTACTCTCGAGGCTCTGTATATTCCCATGCGGACTCCTTTGAATAAATGCTAGTGCGAAGCAGTATTAAGGGAGGCATTACCTCCTTTCTAGTACTAATGTTTGTTTAATATTTTCTTCTCCATAACCAATTAAATATTTTTAAGTATTCTATACTAATATGTTGAATTGATAGCATATTTTTATTCTTGTTATTCTTTAGTTTCTTCATGTGAGTCTAATTTACATCTATCATCTCCACTTTATTTTAGGATCTTTATTTTAGATTTTAGGATCTGAAGGGCAGGGACCATGGATTCTCACTTTTTGTCTTTTCCCACAGTAACTGGCATATTGATCAGATAAGCTCTTCTAAACTTAGGAACAAAACTCTGAATAAACCTGAAATACAGGTATGCTTTGCAATTAGTAAAAATATTCTAGATAAGAGATTTCTTAGTCTCATTAGGTTTTTAAGACCATCTATTACTTGGCTTATACTCTAATTTATCTCTGTCTTCTGATTAAGAGCTAGGTCATCTCTTTTTCCGAGTTCTTTCCAGGAACATTCCTTTCAAGTGAATCAGCTTGGTTTAACTAGACCCCTAGCAGGTGGGTATAGCCAATTTAGTAGGTAAGACTCCTTTGCCTATCGTTGTTATATAGGTACTTCCTATATTTCTTAGGAGAACAAAAAGATCCTGTGAAAGTAGAGTGTCAGTTGTTTGAAGGTCAGTATAGCAAGTAATCAAAAGAAGGTTGCTAACAAAGGCAGTTTGTGCAAAATAAAGCAAAGAACAGTCATTGCTGTAGAGCAATAAAGAATGTAATCTGTAGAATTTGCTTTGAGCATAGATAAAATTTGCATTTATTTGCACAGTTTCCATTACTGGAGTTCATCTAAAATAATTGCTGTCGAAATAAAGTGGAGATGATAGATGCAAAGGCAAGGTAAGTATACTTCCAAAGGCAAAATATTTTGTAAGTGTAAACACAAGACAGCACTCTGAGCACTTATTTTTAGTTTTGAATGGAGAGGATATTGCTCCAGGCAGCAAATAATAAAGGATTCACTAATCAGTGAGTTAGATTTTTTTAAACAGCTTTATTGAGATGTAATTAATATACCATACAATTTACCCATTTAAAGTGTACAATTCATGGGTTTTATTAGGTTCACAGGGTTGTGCAACCATCATCAAATCTAATTTCAGAACATCTTCAACCTCCTCAAAAGGAACTCTGTACCCATTAGCTCTCATTCCCCAAGCCCCACCCACTCCAGCCCTAGTCAACCACTAATCTACTTTCTATGTAGAGTTGTGACTGGCTTCTTTCATTTAATGTAATGTTTTCAAGTTTCATGTGCATCATAGCATGGAATCAGTACTTCCATTTCTTTTTTATTACTGTATAATATTCCATTCTGTGGAGTGAGGTTAGATTTCACAAATGGTCTTCTCTGCATTTTGCCCTCTGCACATTTACGTTAGTAAATCTCTGAGATGTTGCAGCTTTGGATGTTGATGGAACTCATTTGGCTCTGTAGTATTCCATGGTTTTCCTGATTCAGTGACTAATGAGGTCTTAAAAAGAGAGTAGGGTGGTGAAATTCTCCTCTGGAAAAGCCATTCATCAAAACATGCTTTGCATAGCCAACCTCCAAGAATCAAAGGATTCTCAAAATCACAGGTATGATCATAATTTCTGTTTTCACATTGGATAACTGCACAAGGTTTACCTCAAATGGCTGAAGACTGTTTAAGTAACTATTAATAGTAGGTGCCTTTCTTTAGGTTTTGAGGTATCACATGATTTGAAAAATTATATGTGAAATGTTAATTATTATTATTTTTTTTTGAGACAGAGTCTTGCTCTGTTGCCTGGGCTAGAGTGCCATGGCGTCAGGCTAGCGCAGAGCATGAAATGTTAATTATTTAAATTGGTAAACCCAGAAGAAATATTAATAACTACCATTTATTTATTTATTTTTTGCCTTAGACCCTCTCTGAGTGTAAGACTTTTTTTTTTTTTTTAGAGAGAGAGTGTCTTGCTGTGTTGCCCAGGCTGGTCTTGAGCTCCCGGTCTCGAACGATCCTCCTCCCTTGGCCTCCCAAAATGCTAGGATTACAGGTGTGAGCGACCGTGCCCAGCATCACTACCATTTATTGAGTGAATGCTTGAAGTGTGCTGGACACTTGACAGATTATTTTTAATGTCTCTTTGATCTGTGCTCCATTATCCTCAGTGGATAGTGGAGAAAACTGAGGCTTAAGTAAATTACTTCCCTGTCTATGGTTTCATAGCTAGTGAATTGCAGAGTCAGGATTTGAAGCCAAGTCATCTATTCTGCAGCATTCACACACTGTATGTTGGTGATTGGTCTATAGACAGGATAAGTACTTGGGAGTGGATTTCTTTATACTCTGTGAACTTTATTAAAAGCTTTTTGATTGAAGGCACATTTTCAAATTTGCACCTGTGTGGCTTTTCTGGAAGCATTGCAGAATAGTCAGCACATTTTAGGGTCAAGTAGCTTGGGATTTTCTTCAAATTTGCACCCATGAATCTTGTTGCTGCATGAGAAAATGGTAGAAAGTCACTGAGGTGCTTAACAAAGTAAAGGGTTTGACTGTCATCAGAATGGCTGGACTGGACTTTGAATGCTATTTTCTGTTTACCACTCTGGCATTCTTGAATGGATTTAACAACTCTCTGGAGGTTCAGCTTGGTAAATGTAACATGCTCCTGTTGACATTCATGAAACTCTAGTATTAGAGTGTAGATACTTGTTCTTGCTGGTGAGCTGATGTTGATCACAGTAGTCATTACAAAGGCCATGTTTTTCAAAAAGACAGGGCAAGTGAGGGAGGGCAGAGAAACAAATAAACTTAGTCATAAAAGTTTTTTTTTTTTGAGACAGAGTCTCACTGTGTTGCCCGGGCTAGAGTGCCGTGGCGTCATCCTAGCTCACAGCAACCTCAAACTCCTGGGCTCAAGCGATCCTTCTGCCTCAGCCTCCGGAGTAGCTGGGACTACAGGCATGCGCCACCATGCCCGGCTAATTTTATCTATGTATTTTTAGTTGTCCGATTAATTTCTTTCTATTTTTAGTAGAGGCGGGGTCTCGCTCTTGCTCAGGCTGGTCTCGAACTCCTGAGCTCAAACAATCCGCCCGCCTCGGCCTCCCAGAGAGCTAGGATTACAGGCATGAGCCACCGCGCCTGGCCCAGTCATAAAAATTTTTGAGTATTTGTTCATTCTGCACTTCAGCTCCCAAAAGGGAGTCCATGTGCTTAAATGGAACAAGTTCTCCGGATTTGAGTTGGCAGGGCAACCTTAAAGTGCTAGATGCAGCTGAAGGATTAGACCTAAAAGCATTACTTTACCTGATTTGGAGGAAAAACCAAAGAGGGAGGTTTCCTGGAATTATGGATTCAGCCCCTGAACTCCCCAAATTAGAATATCTTCTCCCCTCAACCCCAAATCAGCCCCCATTCTCCTCCCCTGCCCTGTTTTTTTTTCTGTTCTTCTCCTTCCTTTCTGTACAACACTAACTTTCCTATTTAGAGGTCAAACCTGAGATCTTGGCGACCCAAACCTAGACTTGAATTCTAGCTTCTCTACTAGAGAAGCAGGTTTCATAAGCTTATTGTGAAGGGTAAATGAGAATACTTATTCTGTGTAAAACAGATACTACATAGTGCTTAATAACTTGTTATTATTAATAGTATTATTAGCCTTAGTCTCATTATGCTCTAATCACTTTAGCTAATTGCCAGGATAAAGTTTAGTAAGAAAAAGTTAATATTTGGGTGACTACGCCTTCAGAAAACTGAAATTACCATGGCTACTTACAACGGAGAGTGTTGTATTTTAAAACTAATTTTTTTGGTTGGTTGAATTGAGGATAATTTATTTCTTTTGGTTTCAGAAAAAATTTGTCAGAAGGTTTAGATAATGAACTTTATAAATTCAGAATACATGGGTAAATGGATTTGAATTATCAGTTCCAATGCTGTTAAATGTTATTTGTAGATAAGCTTAAGTTGAAACTTTTTTAAAAATAGTGGATCCTTTATTTCATTTCTCTTGTCATCCTTAGCAAAAAGTCAAACCATAGCAATTCACGTGCATATCTTCTGGGATAGATTGAGATGAAGGCTGCGGAGGCAACGTGAGCAAAAGCCTTTGCTGGGCTTGGGGAGAGTACAAGTATATCCCTCCACCAAAAATACCATTGAGTGCCTACCTTATGATAGCCCAGAGGGATGGCAAACGGTAATCAAATGAACAAACTGTGCTGTGGGAAAGTCCTAGAACTGCCCCAGGAAAGTGATGACTGAGCTGAGATCTGAAGGTTGAATGTAAGTTAGCCAGGTGAAGAGTGGCAGGCGTAGCAAAGGGAAGAACATTCTTGGCAGAGGGAACAGCAGGTGCTAAATTCCAGAGGCAGGAAAGAGCAGGGCGTTCATGAAACGAGGCCTGAGTGGCTATAGCAGCAAAGTGTGGGCACGATGTGCCATGGGACTGGAGAGGTAGGAAGAGGCCAGCCAGCAAGCAGGTCCCTTAATCTTAATCCTAAGAACAATAGAAAGCGATGGAGGGATTTTAAGAAGAAGGATAACGTAGCTGAGTTTGCAACTATGAACAGAGTTTCTTGTTTCTATGACCTCCCTGAAGTTTTTGCCCGCCTTCTTTGAGAAAACATTGCCATACAGAGATATACCAGTATGAGTCATTCAGATAATCTCAGTTAAAATTGCCTTTAAAAAAATGCAATTTTATACTTTATAGTAAGGGTGGCCACTTTTGTGCACTTCTTGGTTATCACCTCTCAGAGACCATTTCTCTCTGGGGGAAGAATTTAATCACTATGGTATGAGAAGTTCTCTTACCAGGGACTGAGTGATAGGGTTGTTGAATGAACCCTGAAACTGGGTTATTGCTTCTCATGGTAACATAATACCATGGTGTGATACTTGAAAAGCCTGCCACAGATCTGTATCAGAAGGAATGCTTTGTTTTATTTATTGATTTTTGTCTAGCAAAACAAGGCATTTGCCTTATCTCTAACTGGCAATTCCAGGGAGACTATCCAGTTTCTGGAAAGTTATCTTTGCCACCATTAAGTGAAATTATTTCTATTTAAATAACCTATCATTGCAGGAAGGGAGGAAAGGCTAGACAATTTAAGAATTTGAACAATTAGTGTACCTAAAGAGTATTAAATTGGGAAACAGTACAGCTAACAAACAGATTGGCTTTGGAGTCAGCTAGGCAAGGACCAGCTTTGCTGCTTACTAAGCCATTTGACCTTGGGCCAAGATAGTTAACCTCTGAGCATAATTTTCTTCATCAGGAATCTTATGACGAGGAAATGAGATGTAAATGAAGTTCTAGTGTAGTCCTTTGTGTGTTTTTATGGATATCAAGTAAGATTTACTTAAAAGAGCCTTTTTTTTTAGACAGAGTCTCACTCTGTCACTCTGGCTAAAGTGCAGTGGTGTCATCATAGCTCACTGCGACCTCAAACGCCTGGCCTCAAGCAACCCTCCAGCCTCTGCCTCCCAAAGTGCTAGGATTATAGGCATGAACCACCACTCCTAGCCAAGAACATCTTTTGTTTGTATAAATTACTCTTATTTGATGAAAAGGGATTGTTGACTGTAGTTCTCTCAACAGTTATACTATTGAAAATCTGAAGTTATGAACAGATCAATTAGGAGGTGATTAGTGCAACTGCAAAAGAATTCCTTGCTTGGTTGAAACGATTTACTAAGGAGTTCCTTTATATTTGGTTCTCCTTAGTGAATCTAAGATAGGATGGACTTAGAAAAGTTTGGTTATGTGTAACTTTTCAATTCCATTTGTAAAAAACCTTAGAGTCATCTTTGAGTCTTCTCCACATACAGTCTGTGAAGAAATCCCACTGCCTCTAACTTCAGAATATCCAGAATCCAATCATTTCTAAGCCACCAAAATCTCTTGCTTCCATGATAACAATAACAGTCTCCTACCTCTCTGCTTCCACCTTGGCTCCCCTACAGTTGGTTCTTACACAGCAGCTGGAGTGATCCTTGACAAACCTGAGTCAGCTCATGTGCTGCTCTGCCCAGATCTCTCCAGCAGATTCTCACCCACTCAGATTAAAACACAAAATTTGTCCCATGCTTTAAACAAGGCTTTAAACTACCTGCCTCCTGCCTCCTGCCTCCTTTTACTTCTAACCTATTTCTGCCCACTTTTCCTCTTACTCTCTCCCTTCCAGCCACACTCACCTCTTACTGTGTCTTGAACAGGGTTGGCATTGCTGCAAAGCAACGGTTGGGACCTTTGCCTCTTCCTCTTCGCAGAATTCTCTTCTTCTGTGGCTGACTCTTACCTCCTCCAAGTCTTTGCTCTGAGATATCACCTTCTCAATAGAACTAACTCTTCTGCCTTTAAACTCATAGTCCTCTCTCCCCACCCCAATCTGATCCTATGGCCCTACCCTACTTTTGCTTTTTGTCATAGCAGTTGTCACCATCTCCCCTACTGTATACTTCGCTCACTTTTGATGTTTCTAGTTTGTCTACCCCTGTTAGAATGTAAAGTAAAATAAATGCAGTGATCTTTGTCTTTTTTGTTCACTTATGTATCTTCAGCACCTAGAGCAGGGCCTACACATAGTACCAGTACACATTTGTTGAATAAATGAAAATATCTTTTAAGTAAGGTATTCTAGTTTTTTGTTTGTTTGTCTTTGTAAAGAGACAGAGTCTTGCTCCGTCACCCAGGCTGGAGTGCAGTGGCACAATCATAGCTCATTGCAGCCTTTAACTCCTGGGCTCAAGCCATCTTCCTACTTCAGCCTCCTGAGTAGCTGGAACTATGGGCGCATGCCACCAGGCCCAACTAATGTTTTTATTTTTTTTGTAGAGTTGGGAGTCTTGCTGTGTTGCCCAGGCTGGTCTTGAACTCCTCCCCTAAAGTAATCCTTTCGTTTTGGCCTACCAAAGTGCTGGGATTACAGGTGTGAGTCACTGTGCCCAGTCTCCAGGTTTTTTTTTTTTTTTTTTTTTTAAAGTGAGGAGTGTCTTGC
This sequence comes from Propithecus coquereli, assembly GCF_000956105.1. Taxonomy (NCBI): domain Eukaryota; kingdom Metazoa; phylum Chordata; class Mammalia; order Primates; family Indriidae; genus Propithecus; species Propithecus coquereli. The sequence continues at coordinate 928,883 of NW_012150508.1, read as the reverse complement.
TTTGTTGCCCCACCTGGTCTCTAACTCTTGGGCTCAATCAGTCCTCCCGCCTCAGTCTCTCCAGCAGATGGGACTATAAGTATGAGCCACCGCATCTGGCTTCCAGTATTTTTGAGATTAAGGGGTAATGTATTTTTGCGGGTTATCTTCCCTTTCTACGGTCTCTTAAGTTATTACAAATCTAAGAAATATTAGCAATACCTCAACCTTTAAAAATGAAATTATTTATCTAAAACCAAAATAGACTATAACCTCATAAAGAAGTTCTCCTACTATAGACTCTGAAACCATGCTCTACCTGGTTTTGAATCCCAACTCTGCCACTTACAAGCTCTATCACTTTAACTTCTGTGTGCCTCAGTTTCCTCATGGGGATAATAACAGGTTTGAAGTACTGATTAAATGAGGTTAAATTATTTAATGGCTGTGAAATACTTAGAACAGTACCTGACATTTCTGTAGTAAATGCTATGGAAATGCTAGCTGATATCATTATTGTTGTTATATCTGCTTGTCACTTTTATCTGTGGGGATGATTCTTATTTTTATCTATATCCATCTTTTCCAGATTTTTCTTCAAATTTCTAATGATATACTGTGTATCCCTTCAGGATGATTATCAAAGACTTCAATCCTAGCATGTCTAAAATTTAGCTTTTCTGTTCTCCCCAACCTGTTCCGGACTTCCTTACTTTTGCTAATTATGTCATCTTGCTAGTCATGCAGCCCTAAATCAAGAATGGCAAATTCAAATGTCTCAGGCAGGTAAAGTGAGGGAGTGAAGTGGGCCAGGTGTGAATGCATTTTGGGACACTGTTCAGGTGATGTTGGCACAGTCCTCTCAGATTTTTCACCAGAATCTCAAATTTAGGTTTTCATATGGAAATTTTCTTTTTAAGGTTGTTGCAAATTTCTCAAGTTTACTCTGTCGGCCAAATCAATTGTCAATGGGCCAAATGCAGCAAGTGGCCAGTTTGCTGCCTCATTTCTAAGTCTTAGAATCGCACTTTCCGTTCCACATCTAGACAGGAAATTCCCAACTCTTACCGAATCTACCCCTGCAGTTTCTCTCACATCCATCCCTTCATCTGTGTTCCCCTACTATATCACATCCCTACCAAATCTTACATGCACTCCTGCGAAAATTTAATCTACCAGTAAAGCCTCCAAACAAGTTACCCCTTCCTTTTATCTTACACAAAAACTTCAGAAGTTTCATAATGTTTCTGCAAACATCAAGCTCATTGGCCCCTTTTGATCCTGCCCTTATGTCTATTTCTGGTGTCATCTCCTTATGCACCTTCCTTGGATGCATCCCTGGATGACTTCCTGTGTCCCAGATGTGCCTTTGCTTTCCTACTTCCTGCTTCCATGGCCTTGCTTATGCAGAGGCGTTTAGTAGATTTCAGTGGTGGTTGAGTGTTGATTTCACTCTGCCAGAGGTGCTCTTTCTCCTATTCCACACTCTTCCTCACTCTTTCTGTTCGTGAAATTCTACCTATTTTTCAGAATGCAGATTATGAATTTTTTCCTTGGAGGCTGCCCAGATCGAACTGATTATGCACTTTTGGAACTCTGATAGTACTTGTTTTGTTCTTTTTTTGGTGGGCCTTTTCACACTTCAATTTATTAGAAATGTGTGTGCACATGTATTACCTCATTTGTTCCAGAGCGTACTGTAATATTTAGTGAATGAATGTTTTTTCCTTGAAGTTCTGGTGTGTTTCAACTGGGAGTGGGGTGTTTTTGCTTTGGTTTTGTATTTTTTGTTTTACTTTGCAAGATAATTTGTACACTTATTTTTCCTCTTTGTTTTAAAACCTCAAGTGCCATACACCTTAAAAGGCTAGATTGAAAATAAACTAAGGCTGGTTAGACAAAGACTGGTTACAGGGTTCTGACAGCACAGTCATGATAATAGTTTTGAAAGTGTGAAATGCAGTGAGATCAAAAAGATGTCCTTGAGTAGCATTGGTAACAAGCTGACCTTTCTTCATCTGTGGTTTTAGGAAATTGTTGCAGGGAACTGAACACTCTGCCACATATAATATTTAAATATTAATAGAATTTTGGTAATATATTTATTATTCATCACTAAGTCTTCTTTACAAAATTTTTACAAGTAGATTTTCTTTTAGTAAGAAAGATTTTTCCAATTAAAGTTTCAGTAAAACCTTGCTAATTGGTAAGGCTAAGATGAATTTGTGAAAAATTAAATTCTAGGATATGTTGGCCAAAATGTAGTTTTTAATTTTGAAGGCCTGATAAAATGAATCCAAGTGTTCTATAACTGTCACGCTTTTTGAATTGTTGGAGACAACTGAACCAAATTCCCTGGAAGATCTTTGGTAGTAAAGGCATTGAATGGTAAGTATATAGAGCCAATAACTGATAGAAAGTTAACCACAGAGCATTGAGCATATAGTTTATTTGCCTTATGGAAAGCAGTGAATCCTACAGTTGGTTGACAATCTTTGCAAAAGCCATTTTGTGAGACACTTGAGAATACGGAAAATTCATCAGGAGGCAGAAGAGAATAATGATAGAATAGCAAAACTGGAAGAGATGTTAGCAGCCTCTTCAAATATTAGGGAAAGATGTGCTGGAAGAGGTAATGACTTGCTGAAGATTATGCATCCAGTTAGAGAACAGCCAGGCAAACCAGGTCAGTGGCAAAGGACAGAAGATGGTGGATGCATCTAGTGTAGATTGATTAAAAGCAGTGAGAGGAGTGATGAGAAGCAGGCTGACAACAGAGTAGAAGAGATTTGTCAGGGATGAATTAGAGGAAGACTGGTGAGGAGGAAAAGCAGAGGTGATTAATAGTAATGATGAGGATGCTGGCAGAACTGGACTTCATCCCACATTCCTTCAACTGGTGTGAGAAAAAAGACAGCCCTCTCTGTACAAGAGCCTGAACTCTCAAAGAAATGACAAGTACTTCTGTCACCCTTGATGGCACCATTATGCTGTGCTCTTAGTACACCCTACATAGACATTAAGACTGGGGGCACTTGTTCATTGTATATAGTGGTACAAGCTAAGTTGGTTGATCCAGTACCTCTTACCTATAGTCTCAGCTGTGCTTATACCCCAAATTGCTGTTTATGTTGACACTGAATTGCCAAGGAATTATTTTATTGTTTTACTATATGCTTCTCAAGGTGGCCAGCAAAGGATGCAGTATTTTTTAGAAATTTAAATACCAGTTTTAAAGTTCCCTTAACATTCTTAGTATTTAGAAAACTCATTCTCCAGATTGGTTTTACTCTAATGACTGGCATGAACTGCTTACAACCTTACTACCTTCCAGTAGAAATATTGACAGCCTTGCTTTAGTGAAAGCTGAGACTCCCAGTCCTGTCACAAACAGTGCTTATACAGTAAACAGGCACCCCTGATCTTGCACATTCAATCTTATAATTTTGCTGTGGATCAGTGAGCTACTGCTTATCTGTCTGTTCAATGCCTATCATTGCTTGTTATGTGAAAGGAGGTGATGATCTCTTTATAGATAATGTGGGAAAAAAACCACATTGGGCTAGACAACAACATTCACACATTTTGAATTAGGGAGCCTGAATTAATAAATGTTACTGTAATGATGACATCTTAATTTACAAAGTCCTTCCCAAGTATTCTTGAAAGATTTCCACAACAACTCTGCAAGGCAGGGTAGGATTGGTTTTGTTATTTCCACATAATATACCAAGACTATATGGAGATGCAGTGACGCCGTGAGGATTACACAGCTAGTAAATAGCAGAAGAAATTGAATCTAGGTTTTCTGACTCTAGGCTCCATGTTCTTTCCAATTTATTGCCAAAGTTCCTGAATAAGAGTGACGTTAAGGCAATTTGGAATACTTGCACAAGAGCTTCTAAGTTGGAGAGTTCCTCAAATGTTGCTTGGAAGTTAGAATCTTTTTATGCCATGGCAGTATCCAAACTCACATGGACCCCATGAATTAGTCCAGTTGCTTGTTAAATATATATTCTAGGGCTTTACTACAGACCTAGTGAATCAAAGAGAAGAACATGGGACCATGCGTTTTTAACAGATTAGATGAATCTTAACATCATGCATTTTGGGAAACAACTGGACTAGCCCTAGAAGAAGACTGGATTATCCAAGCAGGCTTTTTTGCCAGATATCTATTCTTGATACCAGGGCTTGGTTTATAATAGTGTTAAAACTTCCAATGCTCTAAAAAAAACCCCACAAAAAACAAACAAAAACTTCCGATGATTTCTGTACTAAATATTTGCTCATAATTTTGACAGTTATATAGGGATTCTGCTATAGGCTAGTTCTGATGTGCGCCTCTGAAATTGATTAAAAACAAAACACAACACTTGGAACTTCAGGATGTTGCTATGCAGTGATGAGCCACACACGGCACATCCAGTATTTCCCACCGATTGGAGATTGCTGGTGAAGGTAGGGCAGTCAGTAAGAATGGGTTTGGTAAATAAAAAATAATAGAATTTTAATTTGTTTTGGGTTTAAGTAGGTCCATAGAAGCATAGGTGAAGACTTTACTATAATAATGGAGAGAATAGTATTTTGTTCTTATTTATTTATTTTTTAGTGGCCCCATATCTTAGTTTATTTTTATTACATTTAGAGAAAAGAAAGTTTTAAGTCTGCTTTCTTTTCTTAGAGGTGGGTTGTAAAAAATTACTGCGTTTCAGTATATGAACTTGAAAAAACTACTGGGAAAATAATATTAATGATACTTTTTGATGATGATTCTTAAACAGCCGATAGACTGAAGAAGGTGTTTTGGTTAGTTTTTTTTTTTTTTTTAAGTCCTCCGAATGATAAGGAAGAAGGAAAAGGGGCTTAGGTTCAACCAAAAGAAATTTAGACTTTACTTGGCTATCTGAATGACCTTTGTAATGATTATACAATGGAATTGGGTCATTTGTTCATTCAGCGAGTAATTATTTATTGTGTGCTGATTATGTGCCAAACCCAGTGCTGGGTGTGGGGATACAGTGACAAGCAAGAAAGCCATAATCTCTATCTCCACTGATCTGACAGAGGACACAGACATTATATAAGCAGCTCCAAAAAGTGTGCTAGGAGCCAGCTATGGGAACACTAACGTAGTTCAGAGGCTTAGAGAAGGTTTTCTGGAAGAAGCAACATTTGAGGTGTAGAAGAGTAGAAAGATGATGATGAAAGAGTAGAAAGGTACTTCTCTGTATATC
>NW_012150508.1:911719-912292 GCF_000956105.1 Propithecus coquereli | reverse complement strand
TCCCTAGGACTACAGGTACATGCTACCACACCTGACTATTTTTTCTTATGTTTTTGTAGAGATGAGGGTCTTGCTGTGTTACCCAGGCTGGTCTTAAACTCCTGGGCTCAAGAGATCCTCCTGCCTCAGCCTCCCAAAGTGCTGGGATTATGGGCATGATCCACTGTGCCTGGCCCAAATTTTGAAGTTTTTGAGGGGAAATTATGATATGACTATGATTTAAGTTACTTACAAATTCTTTACCTATATTTTGTTTTTATTTTTAATAATGTATTACTACGTTTTAAGATTTGGTTCATTCTGAACTATAACTGACTCTAGAGGGTGCTGATGAGTACCAAAGACTTTCTAAAAATTCAAAGGTGATTTTTATTAAAATGAAGTTTTGGTTGGGTGCAGTGGTTCATATCTGTAATCTCAGTGCTTTGGGAGGCACAGTTGGAAGGATTGCTTGAGGCCAGGGATTCAAGACCAACCTGGACAACATAAAAAATAAAATAAATGGAAATTTCCTTTGAAATTTAATATGCTGTTTGAAAATAAACAAATATTTTGCCCTCCCAAGAGGGCCCC
>NW_012150508.1:906870-911669 GCF_000956105.1 Propithecus coquereli | reverse complement strand
GGCTTAGAGAAGGTTTTCTGGAAGAAGCAACATTTGAGGTGTAGAAGAGTAGAAAGATGATGATGAAAGAGTAGAAAGGTACTTCTCTGTATATCTGAATTAACTCATTTAATCTGCACCTAATCCAAGAAGGTGGGTCCTATTAATATCCCCATTTTACTGAAAGAAAGGTAAAATACAGAGAGGTCAAGGAATTTGCCCAAAGTCACATAGCTAGTAAGTGGAGGAGCACCTGAGATTTGAACTCAAATCTGTCTCATGACCTTCCTCTCTCCGCCACTATGCTAAACTGCATCGACGAATTAGAGAAAGGCAGGTGAGGGGTGACGGAGGACAGGGGAGTATTTCAAGCAGAGGGAACAACTTGGGTTGAAGACCTGAGGGAAGCAAACATTTCAGGAACTTTTTCTAAAAGAAGGTTGAGACAGTTGGGGCTGAGAGTCTTGGGAGGAGAGAAGCAGGAGTTGAGGCTGGAGAAATGTCGGCAGGGGCCAGATCCTGCAGGACGTAGAGGCCATAGTAAGGGGTTTGTTTATTTGAAGGACAAGGAGAAGCCATTGAAAGATTTTAAGCAGTAGAGCGTCATGATCAAATTTGTATTTTGGACAGTTTCCTCTGGTATTTTGGAAAATGGATGTGGAAGTAGCAACCCGGGAGGGGGGAGAGCGGGAGGAGACTGGTGGTGGTAAACCAGGCATGGGGCGATGGTGGCTTGGCTTAAGGTAATGGCAGCAGGGACTGAGAGAGGGAGTCAGGCAAGAGAGGAGGTGGCAATCAGGGGCCCTTATCATAAATTTATGGTTGTGGGAGTGTGGGAAGGAGCAAAGTCCAGAAGAACTGTGAGGTGTCTGAGCCTTGGGCACTGACATAAACATAAGAAGCAGCAGCCAGCTTTGGGAAGAAAATAATGAGGTTGGTTTCTGACAGGTTCTTGTGGTTGTCAGGCAACCATACTATAAATTATCGCCAAACTGAGCCAGATGTTCTAAGTTCCTTGCCTAAGTTCTCCAGCCATTATTTATAGCTGTCCTAAATTATATGCTATATTTTATAGTCTATAGAAAAATTTGGTGCCTCAGCATGTCATAGTTTAGGAAAGGGAAAACATTATTTTTAAATAGTTTGAGTGTATCCCATGTAGCACTTTGTGCTATAGTTTGGTAAATCAGTTTGCTGTTTCCTTTTTGGACAGGAAGTATAGTGGCAAATGCTTTGGATTATCACAAGATCATCTGAGTTCATGTCTCAACTTTCCCACCTTTCCACCTACAACACTTATTAGCTGTGGAATCTTTGGTCAGCCATTCTGTTTTTTTCATCTTTCAAATGTACCTAAAAATGCCCACTTTGTCTAAGATGTTAGGAGTCTTTGGAAGCACTGTAGAAAGCACAAAAGGTTTCAGTTAGGAACCTGGACACAGAATTGCCCCTTGAGTTGATTAGATGGTTTGTGTGAGATTCAGATTGCTTCAGGATTTATTTTGGGATCTGTTGCAACTTTGTTGTGATCAACACCTGAGTCTCTTTTGATGTGATTATCTAATATATGTCAATTTTAGACAGATTTTTTTTTTTTTTTACAATTTTGTTAATGTAAGCTGGGTTTCTAAATTAAAAGTTAATCTGATTTAACCACTAATTGTTAGTTTTAAAGAAATGCCTTGAGCTTCAAATTTATTTTTAACATATGCAAGATGTATGGTTAGGTACTATAATGGATTAAGGATATAGTTAAATTATTGCTAGTGGGATGTCGTTTCAACTGTGGTATAATTGGAAGACTTTAATAGCTTGACGTAACTGTTTAAAGTCCCATTATTATATTATAAGCATTATTATAAGAGATGATTATAAGTTCCTGTCATTTCTCAATACGCCACTGTTCCTTTCTCAGGCTAACAGATATTTAGAGTTATTTTTCTTTAGTTAAAAATTTTTTTATTGTTTTCATTTTTATTTAAGCAAAGTTCTTATGAATTATGTTATGATGTAACAGTACTTTTTAGGTATCTATAGCAAAAGTATCATCTTTGAAATGAGGGAATATCTTCCAGAATGTGCTTTGAATCTAATTTTTAAAAATACAGCAAGGGTTAGGATTATATATAAATATTGAAATCTCATAATATATTTGCTTCAAAATACATATATTACTTCTTTGAAAATTGTGAATTGCTTTTTATTTTTTCAAATTATTTGTTAATATTACTGCAAATGGAAACTCAATTTTTTCACCTTTTGCTTTCCTGTCTTACTTTGGGTTCTCATAGACGCAGGTTTGAGACTCATTCAAGTAGAAGCAGTTTATTTGGAATGTGATCCCAAGAAACACCAGTGGGGAGTGAGACAGAGAAGGGAATTTGACCAGTAAAGGGGGCATTATCATACACTGTGGTCAACTGGCACTTAATCCTACTGTGGAACTCTGGAGCTAGTGCAGAACACAAGTTTCAGAGTCATCTCACCTGAGGGGCCGGGAAGCTTAGGTATTTATACATCAGTGGCTGTTAGTCATTGGATGAGGGCTGCTGGTAGGAAGGAGCATGAATTCCCTAGTGCTTCTAGTCTACTGTGGCTATCTTTTCATTGTATTTGCACTTGCTTATGTTTCTTCTTATTAGGACACTAATCCCGTTCATGGGGATTCCACCCTAATGACCCAATAACCTCTCAAAGGCCCTACCCCCAAATACCATCACATTGGGAATTTAAGCTACTATGTAACATATGAATTGGGGTTGGAGGGAACACGAACATTCAGTCCATGCATAAATTACAATAGTTTGTCGACCTAATCAAACATGATATCCTGGATAATAGCCATAGAGAATTGTCCTATTACATCACTTTTACACAAATAAAAGCTTAGAAAGCTTACTGGTAAGTTGAAGCCTAATAGTTTTATACTAAAGCAATTTTTAAAACAACAAAAGGCTATTGTATTATAAGCTTCTCTGCAAACTGTACATTTATTGACTTTATCTAGAAGCGCAGTATTTATGTGGCTCTACTAATCTTTTTTTTGCTAAATATGTTGAAAATATTTTGTGCTACACCCTTAGAACTGGTTAGGGTTATAAAGAAAAGGCAGTTCTGAATGAATTGCTGCGGAATAGCATCCCCTATTGGCTTAACTTTAAAATGATCATGCAGAAACCAAAAATAAACCGATTTTTTGCTGAGTATATGATTTATGTCATCGCAGAAGAACTGAGTGGTTTAACACCACATGTTCGTGGAGATGTCTTACTGGAACGTAGTAGCCAGGTGTAGTATTGTTGAAAAGGAAAATTTCTATTTTTATGTATTCTTTAGATAAGTCTGTGCTTAAACTGGGTCATTTCTACCATTATGTTTTATCTTCCTTTGCTTTCCACCTCATCTTTTATTTATACTTTATAGATAGTGGTATTCGGAGCATAATTGGCCACTAGCCAATTAATGATTATCTTTTATAATGGTTTTCAAGGAGAACAGAGATAAATGAAATTCCAAAATATTACTGAAACATCCTTCCCAATAGCAGCTTTAACCTTCTTTCTCATCCATACTTTTTCTGGAACTGTACAACAGATGAAATTAGATGTCACCAAATTTTCTTTTTAGCTAACTGTGCCCTCCAGTGGAGAAAACACAGGGTGGTGAAATAGCTCAGGTAGTAAGCAGCAGAGAGGAGAAGATGTAGCACAGCCAGGTTAAGATTCAAGCTACACAACTAATTTTTACATGAAAGAAGTAGTTTTTGCCCTTTGTAAGCAAGACTATTACGCATAAGTCCTTCTCTTTATGAGTTTGTTGATGATCCAGAGAGGGATATATTAGCAGTGCTTTGATTTAACGCCTTTGATGCAATGCTTTACAGCTTTTGATCCCCTCTGTTATGACATATTCAGTATATGAAACGTTAGGCAAGTCTAATAGAAGTTGAGAGTAGGGAGTACTTAGATTTTGCCCCCTAGAATGAACTCAAATGGTAACTTTTAATTCTTTAAATTTTTTGAAAAGACCAAGGAAGACCCCAAATTAATAAGTGGTTGTAAACAAGAAACATTTTGCTGCTACTCCTATGTGTAATCAAGGCACTCAGGAGGTTGTGAATTGAGTACTGCTCCCCTCTTTTTTGAATAGGAAGGGCTGTCGTCTTGTTCTGTGACTTTGTGAACCCTGGGCTTCATTGGCGTGAAGGGTGACTGCCTGTGACTGAGCCCTGGGAGCGTTGCAGAGGCAGGCGCTCAGAACGTGGGCTGCTACGTGTGCAACTCTGGGCTGGGGAATGGAGTCAGCCTTAGGGCACGCTGAATTCTGCAGCGCCATGCTGTGAACATTGTCACAGGCACTTCCTCTGTGCCTCTGCCCTCCTAGGGAGGGAGAACTGGATCACTCAGGTGAAGCTGAAATGTTAAAGGGAATTTGGAGATATGTTTCACTAAAAGAATTTAGTGGGTGATTTTTGAGAAACAGTAAGCAGGGGCGTTTTTTTCTTAGTGCTTACGAAAACTTGGGCCGACTATCCTTACAATGAATTATCACTTGAAGTTTTCTACATATTCCAGAAATATAAGCTTCTTTCTTTATCATATTTTAATGGAGTATGTGCTATGAAAACCTTTTTAGAGTTAGAGCGATTCTTAAAATTTAGGCATAAGCAGGACAATTAGACATAAAAATGTATAACTTCAAGGTTTTTAAGCAGGAGTCCTTGCGTCATAAACTTTCAAATGCATAGTATCTTTCACTTGAACAATCTTTCCCAAAACAACATAAATATCTTAAAGAGACACTGCCAGGTTGAACTCACT
>NW_012150508.1:895791-905230 GCF_000956105.1 Propithecus coquereli | reverse complement strand
TTTAATTTTAACTTAAAATTAATGGCCACATGTGTCTAGTGGCTACTGTATTGGAAAGCCCAGATTTTAAGTCCCTCTGGCCAAGGATAGAATTATGACCCTTATGGTACATATGCATATTTTTAGTCCTCTGTTCTTTTATAATTCTTCCTGAAGTACTGTAACATGTAAACACCTTGTTTATAAATAACCACATTTATGGGAAAATAGAAATTGTGTCTTGAAAATTAAGTTGATAAGTCTAGATCTAGAATCCTGTGACTTTTTTAAAACCCACAAATTAAATTGTACCGTTTGCCCTTTGGATGTGTCTCAAAGCCTGAAGGTTTTCTTTTGTGCTTTTGAGTTAAAATACAGGCAGACAGGATATGACAGGTGACTGCGAAATGGAATGACTGATGAAAACAGAACAAAAGCAACAACAAACCAGAATTTACGCATACCTGCGTAGGAACTTTGGAAACTGGTATGCTTTTCCAAATGTCCTTAAATGTAGCAAGTCTTCCTACTTTGAGGGGAAACTTGACTATTGGAAATAGACAATTTGTGCTCGTGTCTGATAAATAATCATAAAATATTTGAGTAGTGCTTTATAGTTTCCTAGGCAATTGCAATTCCATCTTCTCCTTGGGATGTTAGCCCTATTTTACTGATGAGGGAATGATGACTTAATTAAGATTTTAAGGCCCATCCATTCAACAAACATTTATTATCATTTAGTATTCATGCAGGGTTCTATGCTAGGGATGAATGAAAGAACAATTCCTTCCCTGGAGGAACTAATAATCTAGTGTATACAATTCAACAAGAAAACAAGAAATAATAATTTGGAATACTCAATAGCGTGCTATATGTGCACATAGGATGCAGTGGGAGAACAAGGAGAAACACCGGGCGTGGCAGTGAGACCTGAGGGAGCCAGGATTTTCCCAGGTGAGGAAGGCAGGGGAAGGGCACTCCAACAGAGCAAATCAGGCAATACATTTAGTACATCGGGGATACCTGAAAATTCAGGTGCACAGAATTTACTAATAGTCTTATATCATCTTGACCTTGTTTTTCTTCTAGCTCAGTGTGAGGAAAGGTTGGTCTAAAAATAGCTCCTGGTACAGTGATAAAGCATCCAAGTAACGATTTCAAGGAGAAGGTTAAAACTAGATTTAGTTATTTGACAAACACTTACAATATTGATGTGCTAATTAGAAATCATTTTATTTTTTAAAGCAGATTCCTGGAGCCTATCCTTGTTCCCGACACTGGAATATAGACTCCTTAAGGGCTTTAATTCACTGCTGTTTTCCCAGGGCCTCAGCAGTACCTAGCACATATTAGGAGCTCAGTAAATATTTGGTGAATGAAGGAATGAATCCTAAAAGTCACTATGAATGTTTAAGTGTATTAAAAATGCGTTTTTTAAGAATTCAAGAATTCAAACATTTCTATTATTCAGACTGGCCTTTTCCCCAGTGTTTCGGTTACCTATTGCTACATAACAAACTATCCTAAAACTTAGTGGCTTGTTGGAAAAGGTCCTTAAGATTCTCAGAAATCCCTCTGTATAGATGAGAAGGATCTGTATTTTTTTCTCACGATGCTTTGTTTTAGTTAAGGGATCTGTATTTTCAAGGTTTCAACAAAAGATCTATGGACAAACTCTTGAATTGATATTTACTCGGAGGCCATTTCTTTTTTTTTTGAGACACAGTCTTGTTTTGTCATGCCGGCTAGAGTGCAGTGGTATCATCATAACTCACTGCAACCTCAAACTCCTGTTCTCAAGCAATCCTCCTGCCTCAGCCTCCCACGTAGCTGGGACTACATGCGTGCACCACCATGCCCGGCTAATTTTTTATTTTTAGTGGGGGGCCAAGGTGAGGTCTTGTTCTTGCCCAGGCTGGTCCCAAACTCCTGACCTCAAGCCATCCTCCCACCTTGGCCTCTCAGAGTGCCCATTTGTTAAATTGAGAATCTCTTGCCAGTTATAGAGACTGTCCTGAGCCCTCTGTACTTCCTCTAAATTCTGCTGCTTCTTTAGTCCAGGACCTTCTTTAGTTTATTTCTCTCTTCCCAGTACTTTATCATATGCAGCTAACAGGAGCCAACTGGCACTTTTAATGTTCTATCTGGAAATATCGTTAGCCAGTTCCATAAGTCAATTAGGTAAATTTCTATCTTATATAATTATTAAATTAGGTAAATATTATTGCAGGCAACAGTCTTGCCAAACATTCCGCCATTATATAACATGAGTTACTCTTTCTCCTGCCTCTAATAGCAATTTTCTCATGGCTCTTCTAGACTTTGCTAACAACCTACTTGCCACATTTCCGTCTTCTGCCTTCCATCAGGTCCCAAAACCAATGCAGCATATTTTAGGTGATTGTTTTTGACACCTCCCTTTAGTAAGTTGGTCAAAACAGGTCATATGTGCAAGGGAGGGAAAATAGATTCCATCTCTTGAGGGGAGGAATGGCAAATTCACATTGCAAGAGGATGTGTGAAATGGGAGAGATTATTGTAGTCATCTTTAGAATAATCTATTGCACCTAATAAATTTAAATTTGGGAGATTTACTATAGGTGAGAAGTTAACAAGTGTTGGCCTGTGTATGTATCTGGCTCACAAATATGGTTTACTTGACTTGTGTAGAGTTTTAATTTAAAAAACCAGCACAGTGATCTGCCAATATTAAGCAAACGGAAGATTTCACCTAGAAGGTTGATATCAAACCTCTGCTGAAAAATAGTAAGCTGCTGTTGTTTTGGGCCTGCATTTCTATATTAGCTGGAAATTGCCTGCTTCACTCACTTTCATTACCTCTTTGGCTCCTATAGGTATTTGAGTTTGCCGTCTTTGCTGCTGTAGATGATTAATTTATACATTAGCTTTATTAAGGAATACAGTGATGGGCAACACACTTACTTTGCTCTAGAGCTTACATTCAAGTAGGGGAAGATGGACAATAATCAACTAGACAGATAGTATAATTGCAGGTGGAGATGGAATAAGCAAGAATCTGGGATAGAAAGTAACTGATATGTGAGTGTTGGGGTGGGGATACTTTAGATAGGGTGGTCAGGGAGGCTTCTCTGAAGACATGACCTTGAGTGGAGCTTAGTGATGAGAAGGAGCCAATCATGTGAAGCTCTGGGGTGAGAGCATTCCAGGCAGAGGGAAGAGCAAGTGAAAAGACCCACAGGTGGGACTGGGTTTGGTGTGTCTGAGGAAAGGCAAAGCCTTTGGCTGCTCTATGTGAATAGGTGGAGCATGTAAGAGAAGATGGTAGAAGGGCATGGATGAGGTCATGAAAGATCCTCTAGGATGTGGAAAGAACTTTGGATTTTATTCTGAGTAATGGGGAGTTCTTTGAGGAATTTGAGGAGGGTTTTTCTTTTTGTTTTCTTTTCTTTTTGCAAAGATGCCTCTGGCTGCTGTTTGATGAATAAACTGTAGTGTCCAAGGGTGGAAGCAAGATGGACATTAAGGAGACTTCTAGTCATCTAGGGGAGATATGAGTGATGGGGCCTCAAACTAGGGGGTGGTGCTTCAGGGGGTGAGGAGTGGTCACACACGGTGTGTATTTGAGAGACAAAGTAGACGGGTCTTATGATGGATTGAATATGGGATATGGGAAGGAGAGGAATCAAAGCTGACTTCGAGGCTTTTGGCTTGTGCAGCTGAATAAATGGGGGGTTCCATGGGGAGTTCTGACAGAGGAGCAAGCTTGAAGTGGAAATCAGGTGTTTTATCTTGACCATTATTAAGCTTGTGGTGCCTGCTACAAAAATAAGATTGGTGATAATAAAAACCCCTAAAATGAAATTGTTTTTATCATACTGCTTTTTGTATTTTTTTCCCCATTAGAAAACTTTGCCGTTATTTAGATTGAGACACAAGCTGCAATAGAGGGCGTATGTGGATGTATATTAGAGGGTGTATTTATATTTTAATGTGTAATATCTACTGTCAAGAATTAGTGTTTGTTGTACGATTGCGAGAACTTCATTGGTTCTTGAAATGTTGATCTGTTTTCCTTTTTTCTTTTTATTCCAATTGGGTATGGTCATAAAGGATCAAATGTAACTTATTCATATTTTATTGTTATAGAGAATTAATTCATTTTTATTATTAAAAAGGTAGCATGATAATATTCAAAATATTCTAGGAGAGCCTTCCAGAGATTTCTTAAAATTGAAATCATCATTTAGCTAAGACCAGAATCATAACTATGTAAGGCAAGATTGAGTAAGGTGAATGGATTTAATGAATTAAAGTGCTGATTATAAAGGACAGTAAATTCACTCTTGTATTTTAGCTAACAGCTTTTTATTGTAAGTTCGGATACAAAATGAGATAATAGGTTTTATATCCCATCTCCAGAGTCATTTGGAGATAGCATTTTGACTAGATCTGCCATTCAAGTCAGCATGGCTTAGAAATAATTTATAATTTTATTTTTAAATTCCTATTTTGGGATAGTATCATGAGATGGTGATAATACCACTCTTTTATTATAATTCAGTTGGGAGGAAATAATCTTTTATGAAAGATGAGTTCATGGTTTATTGCTATTACCATTTATTTTACCTTTTTTAGAAAATGAAGATCATTTAAACTTAAACTCAGTGTATATATCGAGAACATAAGTGATTTAAAACCATGTAAAATATCTTATTAATGAATTGTTCAGTTTTTCCTTCTTTGTGAAACCTTGAGTCAAAATGTACTAGTGAGTGAGGATGTTTGTATTCCAGTGGTGTAGCTGAACCAGACAGGTCTGCAGCGCAGTGGTTTATTTTTAGACCTGAGTTGCCATTTTTATCCTGTAAAAATATTCATCAGTATCTTGCTGACAGGACATCAGTTTTATAAATGTGTCACACAGACCAAATTTTGTTCATCTCATTTTCCCTCCAACTCTTCTTTTCCCTTTGATTTGTTCATACAACTGTTTGGAGGAGGAGAATTTTTTTTTATTTCAATTCATGTGTTAGAGACTTCAATTCACAGATTTTTAGCATCACGCAGTTCATTCATCCCTCTGCAGCTGCGTGTATATCTTTACTTATTGTCTGATACGTGAAACTGTTGTAGATCACTTAGCTGAAGGCAAGGAAACGAGAAATGCATGCATTAGAAGTTCTTTTCATGAGTCCAGTCAGTTTTTGACTGCCTTCTACATATGTTATTTTATGTATATGTATATGCTCTGTGTGTGTGTGTTTTCATTTATTTACTTGTCTTATCCAACAAGGGACTGGCATTATTTTGCATGAAAAAAAGCTGCCTAAGGGCATAGGGGTTACTATATGTGGCAGAAAGCCTTCTGGCTTGGGTTGAAAATACATCTGTCATTACTTTTAAATACGTAGAATGTAAAACAATAATCATTTAATTTGTTAGGAGACTGTTTTTTCTGTAACTATAAATACCATAAACTGAGTGACTTATAAACAACAGAAATTAATTCTCATAGTCCTGAAGACTATGAAGTCCAAGATCAAAGCCTTGGCAGATTTGGTGTCTGGTGAGGGCCTGCTTCATAGATGGCGACTTCTTGCTGTTGCCTCACATAGCCAAAGGGGCAAATGAACTCTCCTGGGCCTCTAAAAGAGCATTAATCCCATCAATGGGATTAGTCCTCATGATCTAATCACCTCCCAAAGGCCCCACTTCCTGGTACCATCACGTTGGGGGTTAGGATGTCAACATAAGAATTTTGGGGGGACACAAATATTCAAACTATAGCAGAGACAGTTTTTAGATTCCAGATGCTTGAATGGCAAATACAATCAAAACAGAAGGAAAATCCCTGTAATCAAGAGAAAGTAGGAGCACATACTCATAAATATAGTGAACATTTTAACAATGTTTATTCATATCTCATTTTTACAGAAGCTCAGATTTCCAAAGCAGGATTGGTATTCACTTGTCTATCTCTGTAATAAACATTTACTGAGTAGTTGCTTGGGCCTAATGTATTAATTAATTGCTTTGGCGGATAGCATGGCTTCAAGAACAGGATTCCTTACTTGCAGAGCTTATTTTAAGAAGAAAAGATTTACATATGGATATTTCACAGACATGGCAGTATAGCATGCTAGGTAAGAGTGTGGGCACTGGAGCCAATAATTTGGGTTTACAGTTTATAACTGTCATTTCTTAATTGTGTTACCTTGGGCAAGTGCTTTTCTGAGCCTGAATTTCTTTATCTATAAAATCGGTATTTATCTCAGAAGTTATTGTAAAGGTTATAAAAGATGATGCTTATTTAGCAATGTGCTAAAAATACTGAGCATTATGCCTAGAACATAGTAAGTACATAATAAATGCTAGTTAATTCATAATAGTAATAACAATGGTAGGGATGATAACAAATGTTTTGTTAGTATTCTGTAGTGCTTTAATAGTCAGGAATGTATTCAGCTGTAAGTAACAAAACACTTGACTGTGGTGGCTTAAACAGATAAGAATTTATTTATCTAATAAGAAGTCTGGGGTAGGCCAGATGGAATATTCATTATTCAACAGTATTTATTGATAATCTATGTGCCAGGTACTGTTCTAGGCACAGGGGATTCATCTTTTAATAAAATGCAATTATTCCTATTCTCATGAAGTTTATATTCTAACTGGGAAGAGAGGTAAAAAAGAAAACTAATATAAAAATATAAGTTTATTACTATGTTTGAAGAAGGGCCCCTTTAAGTTAGGCCATAAGGGAACGTTAGAGTTTTAGTAAATGAAGGCTAGATAAATGAAAGGCACAACAGAGGAACAGATGTAAGAAAGGATGGAGGAGCCATCTCAAAATGAACTTTTGGTGAGAGTGCTTTGTTAGTTATCAAGTAGTCAGGAGCCATGAATGTAAGATTTTTTAAGATTTCTAAATTAAAATTTTTTTCCATTGTTATTATGTTTACTTTATATAACAATCAGTAATCTGATACTTAAAACTAATAATAATGATACTAATATGTAGTGCTTTTTTAAAACATTGTTCTAAACACTTACTAATGATAATAAAAACATACTATTAATAGTTGACACTTACAATGCTAATTATGTGCCAGAAACTGTTCTAAGGATTTGATATTCATATCCTAATCTCTGAGTCAAGTACTAATGCTAATCCCATTTTACAGGTGAATGAATTTAGGTAGTTAAGTACCTTGGGCCAGGGTTATTTGTCTCTAAGGACAGTAAGAAAAGAGGTGAGTGGAGAAATAGCATCTCATTCCATAGTCCGGGGGATAGAGTGGGTGAGGTAATGTTTAAAGAGTATAAGTAGATTGAATTCGTAACATCTGAGCAAAGGAAATACAGAGAAATTGAGGGCATGAGTTGAGCTTCAGACAGCTCATATAAACGTTCCCTGGTTTCCACAAGCCTGGTTGAAGTTTACCGTTAGACGTGATTCGGACCACAGCCCTGTCATATTTCAGAGACAGGTTTCCCATTGCCAAGCATCAGGCATGTACTTTAATTTACTCAACAGGTGCCATAGAATCCTTTGCTTATGAAGCAAATATCTTTTATTGTTCGTTTCT
This sequence comes from Propithecus coquereli, assembly GCF_000956105.1. NCBI lineage: Eukaryota > Metazoa > Chordata > Mammalia > Primates > Indriidae > Propithecus > Propithecus coquereli. The sequence continues at coordinate 897,680 of NW_012150508.1, read as the reverse complement.
TTACTTGGTTATCTCTTGACTTAAATGAAAGAGGAGTTTCCCGCTTCCCACACGGGCCTTCACATGGACCGAATTCCCAAGATTAAGCACATTTAGGTTGCATCTGAATAGCTCTTATAGAACAAATGTTATGACACATCCTGTTTGTTAAAATTTCTGTCTAGGTTTTTGTACATGTTCTGTCCCAAATTAGAAGCTGCCAGTCTGTCAGAATACAGGTGTGGTCTACTCTTAAAACCTGGTGTAAGAAAAAATAAATTTATAAAAATAGCTAAAATGGGGGGGGAGGGGATATATGCATTCCTGAAAAAAATTCTTAAGGCTTTCCTTAAGTTAATTGGGGAATTTGCTTTACATAATTATTCAAAGAACAGATTTTATTTATACAGTGTATAAATGTGATACCACAGTTATTACATAAAAGGTAAACTTACTTCAGTATACTTTATATTAAGGATTTAGTCATGATACAATGTCATGCTCATTCTTAGTGAAGGGGACAATTGTGTAAGTCAGGTAGCATCTGATAGAAAGGACTGAGGCCTGTCACAGGCCAAGAGGTCTGCTAAAGCTGAATATGGCCTTGCTGGTCCTGTTAGTCTGAGCCCTTGTCAGAAGGAATAGTAGATTTCGTCACACAACATCCCATGTGAAATATTACAGCAGTCCTTGTTATTTTCAGCAGATGATTCCCCGACTATTCTTATGTTATTGGTATCAACTAATTCATTGAAAATGGCTCTGTTGTATTTAAATGAAATCCGAGTTTAAAAGGCTTCAGGGAAGACCCAATTTAGAGGGAACTTTTTGTGAACTTTCAGTCATTTGAATCTTTAGCATGCTAGAGGAATAACTCATGATTATAAGGCATTTTGTTGATATAAATTCCCCTCATAGAACAAACCACCTTCTCTTAATGCTGAGCTTTACAACTCTTTTTCTCCAAGTACTTTGTGTTATGGTAAAGCAGTAGAAAAACTACAATTATTCACCCTTTCTCTACCCTTTTATCCATTTTGATCTTTAAGCAGACCTTTTCTCCTGCACTTTGCATAGTGTATCTCTTGATCTCAGATTAGGAGCGAAGGACTACAGCAGTAAGTATACAGTGGGCAATGGCCTCCCATTTCTCCAGAAGTGGTAGAATCTGTTTAGTTTAAGTGCTTTTCTATACTAGGCTTTAAAGCTAATTGAATTAAACAAACATCTGTTGTGGCAGTAACCACATGGTGGCTTGCATAGTGTAATTCTGTTTAAGTTAGCATTTACAGAAAATAGTTTTATTTGAATTTTAAACTTTATAAAAACATTATATAAAAAAGACATTTAGGCTGGGCGCAGTGGCTCACACCTGTAATCCTAGCACTTTGGGAGGCTGAGGCGGGAGGATCGCTGGAGGGCAGGAGTTTGAAGTTGCAATGAGCTATGATAACGCCATTGCACCCGAGCCCAGGCAACAGAGTGAGACCTTGTCTCAAAAAAAAGAAGAAGAAAAAGAAAATTGCTTATATTCCTTTTCCTAGAGGTAACTACAAACAGCTTTTGGTCTATGTATGACCCTTTTGATTCTTTAGATTTTTTTCCAAATACAAAAAATGGCTACTGTGCTTGTTACTATTCCTGTTGCATCTGAAAACTGGCTAATTTATGAGCTAGATTATTGGTAAGCTTCTTTTGGTTCATCATTAGATAATGGTCATTAGAAATTCCAATTAAGGGTCTTTTAAAGAAATAAACATTGTTAAAAATGGTCTATTTTGCTCCAGTTTCTCTTAGGAATGTATCATAGACAGTGTTCATTGCCGGTCACTATTCTTGATGCCATAATTTTTGATAGCTGCACTGTGTTCCATTGTATTGATATGCTAGAATATATAATATTTAATGTA
>NW_012150508.1:857626-894861 GCF_000956105.1 Propithecus coquereli | reverse complement strand
TAAAATAATTAAAATTTATTTTTTAAATTCAGTTACCCATGTTCTTTCTGTATTGAATTTTTGAAGCAGAGCTACTGTAGGGTTTTTTAAATTATTATTTTAAATCACAGCTATGACTTGACTTGTACTGTTTCTAAAACATGTGGATTTATTTTTAGAGAAATTAAAAGACTTAAAGATAAGTCATTACTATGATTTTATATTCATCATAGTCATGGAATCACAGGGTCTTGGCTGTTCATTTAATTTGTAGCTACATTTTAAAGATGCTGAAAGTAAGGCTCAGAAATGTTAACCACTGGTCCAGGTTCATTTAGCTAGCAGAACCAGAACTAGAACATAGGTTTTCTGACTGCTGGTCAACTCACACTGTTTTGTGTAAGAATGTAATCTCTGTAACTGAGAAAAATTGTGTTGGATTACATGAAGCTTCTTTAAAAAGATTCAGTTGGAAGTGAATTTCATTGAGTGTTTATTCTGAAAAATGTGTTAGTTATTAAGTTGCTTAGCATAATTTCATTGGCAGTCTTGGATTTTCCTAAAAAGCAGAAAGAGGATCCATCCAGATGTTCTATAACAAGAAGGAATTGTGTTGGGCTTCCATGGTTTTGGCTCTTCAGGGATGAGAAAAAAAATTTAGGCGAGAATATGTGGGTATTCTTTTTCTTCCTCAAATTTTTTGTTGATACTACCATTATTTATTTTAGTTTCAAGATATATTAAATATGTAGTAAATGGTTTATCAAACTATCTTTTGGGGGAAACTGTTTTGAAGTTCTTGACAAGGACTATGTTAGGCATGACAAGTAGGTTGACTTGATTTCTCCTAGGTTTAAAATACCTAGGGATAGGGGGAGGCCCAAGCGACAGCATCAATATGTTTAAATACATGCTTTTAATACAGTATTTAATCCTTAAACAAGATGTAATTATTCACTGGGAGACTCTGGCTCAAAATAGGATTTTATTGTAGTAATTGTGATAAGCCTGGTGGCTTAAAGGAGAATAGCTTCTTAGGAGGGACAGAGTAAATAAAATCCATGGTCTCTTTGTTTTTGGAGATTTCACCCACTTCTTATCTGAAGAATATTGTTAAAATCTTAAACTGGATAAATTAGGTTGAAATAAGCCAAATACCCTCCCTACATGTTTATCTACCTTGGTGTATATAAATTCAGATCGCTGAAAAGAAGTTAATTAGTGGAATTACCAGGTAGATCTCATTACATCTCTTTCACTTATCAGATCTAAGTTATATAAAGTATTTCAAGGGTACTTAGTAGTAGGCACTATTGCCCTACTGGTGTGTTTGCATATTGTTTATAAGCTAAGGAAATGTTTAACTTAGTTATTACTCTACCAGTTAAATGTATATGATCATGAGATATGTCAAAAGCTAGTAGTATTTCGAGCTATAATATTGTTCCAATTTGGACTTGTGGAAGTAACTTCAAGCCTGTAGGCATTTACTAGGTGTAAATTTCTCACATAGGAGTAGAGGGAATGTTATGGTTTATGTTGAACATTAAACAGTTACATAGAATGGACAATTGTCATTTGAAAGTTAACCACTCCACATGAAGAAGAAAACAAAGCAAGGATTATATATTATAACTTATCAGAGATAAGAGTCTCACAACTATGTCATCCTCTCGTTTTTTTCCTTGCTATATTTCATGACTTAATTAATCATTAGGGCTAAGAACCGGATAAAAAGTTAGGGAACTTTGGTCCTATTTGTTTGCTTCCAGTTATTTTTAACTTGTGTACATTATTTAGTCTCTACTGATAGGAAGATTACTCAGGACTTTGACATGCTAGAAGCCAAATAACCAGGCAAATTTAATGATTGTTGTGGTCTATAAAGCCTAGAAGTTCAAGTTATCAAAGAGTTTCTGATGGGAATGGGGGATAAAGAAAAATGTCATTCTCAGTGGCGAGGAGTAACTTGGGCATGACATGGAGCTGATTACCAGGCACGTTATGTTTGGGAAACACAAGACCGTTTGGCCAGAGTTAAGAGGCTGGTTAAGCAATAATGCAAAATAAAGCTGGATTCCACATTATCAGATTAATGAGGAAGGTACTCTTTGAAGTATTTGTGTACGCACAATGCATCATTGCTAAATGTGAAGGCAGTATTCTATTGTGTAGTGGGTTTATGTTCTGGTGATTAGATTTAGGATGATGTGACAATTGGCAAGTCATTTAACCTGGGATTGTTTCTTCATCTGTAAAATTAGATACTGTAACCAGGTCTTATTATCTACAACCCTCATAGAGTTGTTTGGGCAGCTACTGATTGTACCTCATAGAGTGTTGGGACAATTAAACAGATGGTGTCTGTAAAGTGTCTGCTACCGTGTTTGGCACCTGTTAGGTACTCAGTAAATCTAGATACATGTAAGAAGGCTGTTCTATCCATGGGAACAATGCAAACTTAGGTTCCTCTGTATTCTGTAGTGTAAATTGAGTGATATATTGATTAGAGTTTTACTTCCTGAATTCAAGGAACAATGCAGCAAGAGAAATAGCAATTGGTGTTCCTTTCCTGGTCTAGCCCTTGGTAAAAGCTAATCTTTAGTAACCTTTTCTAAAAGGGATTTTTTAAGAAATTGAGGTGAAATTCTCATTACATAAAATTAAGCATTAACCACTTCAAACTGTACAATTCAGTGGGATTTAGTACATTTACAATGTTGTGCAACCATCAAACCCATCAACCCCAAAAGGCAACACCATACCCGTTAAGCAGTCATTCCCTATCCTTCCTCCCCTACCCCCTGACAACCACTAATCTGCTTTCGTTCTCCATGGATTTACCTATTCTAGATGTTTTATGTAAATGGAATCATACAGTGTTTGACTTTTTGTGTTTGGCTTCTTTCACTTAGCATGATGTTAATGCATAAGGTGCATTCACATCGTAACATGTATCAGTACTTCATTCCTTTTTATGGCTAAATAATACTACATTGTAGGGGCATACCACTTTTTGTTTATACATTCATCAGCTGATGAACATTTGAGTGGTTTCCGCTTTTTGGCTATTATCAGTAACACTGCTAGGAATATTCATGTACAAGTTTCTGTTTGAATACTGCTTTTCAGTTCTTTTGGGTATGTTCCTAGGAGTGGAATTGCCAGTCATATGGTAATTCTGTTTATCTTTTTGAGGAACCACCAAACTGTTTTCCTCAGCGGCTGCACTGTTTTACATCCCACCAGCAAGGTATGAGGGCTCTAATTTCCCCATATTCTCACCAACACTTCTTATTTTCCATTTTAAAAAATGACGGCCAGCCTAGTGTGTCATTGTAGTTTTGATTTGCATTTCCCTAATGATGTTGAGCCTGTATTCTGTAGTGTAAATTGAATGATACATTGATTAGAGTTTTACTTCCTGAATTCAAGGATCAGTGCAGCAAGAGAAATAGCAATTTTTGTTCCTTTCCTGGTCTAGGGACAGATAGTATTGTATTCACTTTACAAATAAAGAAACTGAGACAATTGAGGTTAACTAGCCTCTGACAGGTAGCAAAGTTGGGATCTGAATCTAGACTTGAACCTTGCTGGTCTGATATTTAGTGCTTGTGTTCTTCCCCATACTGTATTTGTGGTAGAATAGCAAAAGCCTAAGTCTTTCCATTATCGTGTCTTACTAGGCCATGCAATTAAAAAGTAGTAACTTCTTTGTCCCCAGTCAGAATTCTTACTCTCATGAGACCCCTTCCATGTTACCCTCGCATTTTGGGTATTCCCAAAGGAAGCCACAAAGTAGTTTCAATCAACTAAATCACACTGAAGCATAAGGATTGATAGCCTTTTAATTCTTATACAAGGGTTTGCATTTTTAAAGAAGACGTGGCATTAACCAAAATGAATCATTATTTGGAAAGGCTTTCAGTTAGCCAAGTAAAGTGAAAAATTCAGGCAAAGGATATTTTTGGATTATGGTGCCACCAGAAGGAATCACAGAGCCTTGCCTGGAAGTTGGCCCAGGGGAGTAGCTGCCTTCATATCCTGCATTTTTCATAGTTTCTTAACATTTCTCTGTTTTAAACCTATATAGGTGCTTTGAATTTTGTTTGGTTTTGGTTTGGTTTTTGTTTATTGGTTTTTTAAGTGGCAAGTATAACTGTTTACAGTATCTGATTGGGTCAAGAGAAGGAAGTGAAGTTTAGGGGAGAGGGCTGCTCAGTGGGGAACCTGAAAAGACTGAGTGGGATAAAGGGGACTCTATATTGGGACAGGACGTTTGTAAACTGGTCATGTTTTTCCTATAGTAATCTACTGTCCTTGAAAAAAGATGTATACTTCCCTGAACCATGTGGGAAAATGCCCACAACATCTGGATTTATGCATAAACTTATATTTTTATGTAAAATTATTTTTTATTAAAATATGATTAATAGGACAAGTTATGGTTGTCTTTTCTTATTTTGCATCACTTTCACTGTTTGTCTTTAATGAAAATGCAGGAAGTTGCTGCTGTTTTATTAGCTTGCACCCTGCACGCTTCTTTTCTTTGTTCTTTGTTAAATATGAGCTGGCATATGTTAAGACTACGTTAGCATTTGCTCTCAGGGACTTCAGTGGTTTCTAAATTCAGCACTCTTAAGCCCCTACACTGTTTGCTTGAATCAATTGAGACTGCTATTTTTAGCAACAAAAGGGAATTGAAATAGCAATTTTCTTTCCATGTAATAGATCCCCAAGAGGAATACTGATGCAAGCTCTCTGTCATTTTCTATTCCCCCCCACCCCAAGCACTCAGGAAAGGCAGCTGTCATGGTTTGCGGCAGTATTAATCTTTAATCAGTCAAGTGTTTTCTGCATTCAGGTGTTCAGGAGGAAGAAAAAGGGGTTGCGAGAAGGAACCTGCTTGGCATAACTAAGCTCTTATGCATGGGCTCTGCAGTCAGAATTTGGTGGGTAGTGGCAGGGAATAGACAGAGGAGCTAAAAATAGTGTGTTTGCTTCCAGTGTTCCTCTAGTCTATTTTTGATGTTTGATTTTGATAAGGTTGATTGGGTTCTTACTAAAAATATCTGTTCCTAGCAAGTTGAGGACAAAAAGAGTAGAATATTTTTAACCTACACAAACTAAAGTATTTTTGTTGACTGTATAAAATCTGGAAGTGGAGCCCTGGTCAGTTGCCAGTGTTTTATATAATCCGTAACAAGCTAGACACTTCTGGGTGCCAAGTTGGGATATTCTTTATAGTTGTCACTTTCTGTCTTCTCAAAAGCTTGTAAATTTGGGTTCTGGTGTTATATTTATATATGAAGACATAAGCCTTTTTTAGTCTCCTTTTTTCCACCTTCCCTGCTTTTCTTCCTGTACCTCAATTCTACCCATGATCATCATGTGTACTCCCCCAACATGCCGGGTTATAGGTGATACCTGTAGCTTATTTCTGTGTACTGTTAACAGCTACCTTAACTTATTCACTTACTCCATAGCAAAATGGAATCCGAGAACACCCAGTGTTAATTGAAGAAGTAAATCTTAGTGACAAGAATAGTGAACTGTCACTGCTTTAGTCATTTAGCATGCTTTACGAAACCAAAGTGGTTCATTTCTTCTTTGCCTGATCTTGTTTTGGACTAGAGTTCACTTCATATTCACCCTGGCACATTATGAGTGAAGTGGTTCTCTCTGGCATTGAAAATCGTATCTTTTCAAAGACATTCTTGGAATCCTTTGAAAGTGTAAATCGACAGGTTCATCATAAACAAAGTTAAACTTCTTTTTGTTAAATTTCTTAAATCCTATTTTAGATCACTGATTTTTGATGTCAAGAGGGGGCCGAAGAGTGTATGGTTTTGTGTAGTATTTCTAAATACCATGTGGAAAAGCAGGATAGTGTTGTAAGAGGTTAGTTTTCCATTCATACCCTCCTTTCATTCATTCATGTATCCATTCATCCAGCAAAACCTCATTAATCGTCTGCTTTTTGCCAGGCACTGTGCTAGCAGTTAGACTGTGGTAACCCAGATAGACCCTGCCCTTTGGAAACCTGAGTGATGAATGTCACTAAGGGCATGTACAGAGTACTGTGGGGGCAGAGAATTGTGAGGTCCTAAATTAGTCTAGAGGTCAAGGAGGAAGGCTTAGCAAGAGAGAAGATGTTCAAGTGAAAACGCCAAGGAAGGTAGAGAAACACAGGTAGGAGTGTGTCTTAGTCTGTTTGTGCTGCTATAACAAAATACACAAAGAACAGAAATTAGTTTTCTTACGTTTTCGGATGCCAAGAAGTCCAAGATCCAGGTGCTAGTAGGTTCTGTTATATGGTGAGCGATACTCTCTGTTTCTAAGATGGCACTTGTTGCTGCATCCTTGGAATGCTGTGCTCTGATGATGGAAGGCAGAAAGGCAAGAAGGCTGAAGGAATGCTTCATGAAGACTGCTTTATAAGGGCCTTAATCCCATTCATCGGGGAGGAGCCCTCATGGCCTAATCACCTCTTAAAGTCCTCTTAAAGTCTTAATATTAATACTATCACTTTGGCCATTAAATTTCAACACCTGACTTTTGAAAGGGACACATTCAAACCATAGCAGAGTGTATTTTGGGAGGATAGGGAACAACATTTGTGAAGAGAAAGCATGTTACCTTGGAGAAATGGAAAAATTTCAGCACGACTGTTGGGCATGCTGAAGTGGAAGAAGGAAAGTGGTGGGAGGTAAGGTCTGCTCATGAAAGACCTTGTAACGAACAAGGGGAGTGGGAAGCCACTGACAGGTTTTAGGCAGGGAAGGGATGTTTAGATTTGCACTTTGATCGTTTTGGCTACAGTGTGGAGAATGAATAGGAAAGGAGCATGAATGGGGCCAGGTGAATGCATTAGAAGGCTGTTATAGGTGGTTCTTATGGGGTATAAATGATGATAGCTCCAGGTGGTGGCAGTGGGATGAAGTGAATAGATTTGTGTTTCTGGTTTTATATAATTGGCAATAGGGAGATATCACTTCTTGGCAGAGGAATGGGATCATAAAAATGGTGTTTGAGAAAGATAATAAACTGTGAATAGCATGAATTGAGTGAAGAAGGTCTGAAAGATTCCTTTCAGAAGTCCTTGGGATGATAGCTTAGACTGGGGTGGTAGTTGTAAGAATTAACTGGATAAAATGAATGAAGTACCTTGAGCACATAGTCTTATAATGATGTGAATACTAAATATTTCGTTTTCTCAATTTACTGATAGTTTATTCTTTCTTTTCTGGACCTATATATAGTGACTTCAGTAAGAAGGTTTTTTTTTTCCTCTCACTTTAAAGACTAGAACTTTTATATATGTTTCATTCTTTATGCTAAGCAGTAAAAAAAAAAAAGAAATGATTGGTTTAAAAAATGGCGTGGGAATTCAGTGGTGTCATTAGGGACCTTGATTTCTATGATTCTGTTCCATCATTCTAGCCCATGGCTTCTACCTTCAAGGTTACTACTTCATGGTTCAAGAACTGCTGCAGCTACAGCCATCACTTTTGAATTGGCCAAAGGGCAAAAGGGGCTCTCTCTCTGCTGAGTCAACTTCCTTCAAGCAGCCTGTCTCAAAGTCCCTCAAAACCCCGTGTACATCTTATTCCCAGAATTTAGTCATATGGCCATGCCTAGCTGCTGAGGTGCTTAGAAAATAGTCTTTATTCCAGGCCACAATGTGCTGGGCTAAAAGTCAGTGTTCTCTTGCAAAGGAGGAAGGGAAGAACGGATTTTAAGGAAGGCAACTAGCAAGCTTTGGCCCAAACATGTATTTAATACATGAAGGATGGGGTCCCCAGGATAGTTTTTGCACATTGTATCTTATCATTTCAGTGTTGCTGTAAATGCTTAGATTTTTCATTTTAAGAAACCACAAAAACAAGCCGTACATCTAATTTGGATGACTTGGAAGCTGGTATTAGTTTCATTTGGTATTCATTGAAAGTTGGTGTATCAGAGTGGGAGTATTTAGATCATTGTTTCCCAAAGATAAACCAAGAGATGATCTTAGATACTACATTGATGAATATTTTTAAATTTTAATATTTATATATATTTTTTATACACTAATAGTATATATTAATTGAAACTGGTAGTCTTTTATAAGAATCAAGTAATTAAATAGTAATTATGTAATCAAGTTTTCTATTAAATTTTATTTAAGAAGAAAGGGTCAGTTTTAAGAAATTATGAAGCGACCTCAGGAAGCACTGATTTACTCAATGCTACCCTGATTTTGGGGAAACTGGAGTAGATGAAGAGTTTATTGGCTCAGTTTACACTATCTTTCTATTCATAGTAGGAAAGGAATTCTTTTTTGGAAACTCAGTCCATGCACATGGTTAGAAAAAATGCAAAGAGTAAAAAGAAAAAAAAAATCTCTTTCCTGCGTTTTTCTAATCCCTCAAAAGCATGTACCAATAGACTTTTGATTTAAGATGGTATGCTTTGGTTAGCTTTGTGAAATGAGGGATGAAGAATGGACTCCCCAGACAATACAGTATCATTTTAATAGTGAGAATCATACTATTATTTTATAAAAATAAAAAATTATTGAACTTGATTGAGAGATTTTCTATCCAACTACAGCTGCTGTCTCTGCTACTACTGTTGAAAGATATGTAGCTTTAAAACAAAGAAAATATTTTTAAAAGCAAAAGCACATCAATTCATGTCCCCCCCCACACCCGTCTTAAATAAACAAATTTACGTTTTTTCCACATTCATTGAGTAAAACCTTTTCTTTTATAATTAACTGAAGTTTGACAGATCACTTGGTTATGTTTATACCTTATTGCAAATACATTATGTACCATGTAACTTGGAGAACTAAGGGATTTGTCATTTCGTTTGCTGGGGAAGTGATACTTGGTCCCCGTCACCTGGCCATTGTGTATAGCGCTGATTATTGTAGAACTACAGTGGTGCCATAGAAATGGCTAAGAGAGGCTCTGAGTTTCCCGTTTTATTTTTTATTTCTTTGTGCCCATAACTAATTTTTATACTTCTATTTTCTCAGAAAAATTTTACTTGAGAGGCAGTATTTGACTTACATGCAACTGTGCAGTGTTGGATTTGGTTTTGAGACTATTAGAAAATGAAAAAGTAATAATTTTATCTACCTAAAAATCTCAGAGGGTAAGTTTTTAATGTTTGTACAATTTAAAGTCATTTAAATTTTCTGTTTCTGCTGAATATTTAAAGTCCTAACCATGAAATAGGTGATTTGTAGAATATCTAATATCCAGAGTGGATTTTATACATCATTGTATTCTCCACAGTCATGCACATAATAGTTTCTGAAGACTATTAGTTTGATTTAAATTTGATAGTTGCTCGAAAGAGATAGGAAAAAATGTCCTTGCTGGGAGCATAAAGTGAAATCTTCCTGGGAAGTGTGTTTAGTATCTCATTCTCAACTAAAGTTAGTCTACTTTAGTATAATATGTTTAAGAGGAACCTGGAGACCTTCTAGTTTTAAAATGACAAAGTAACAATACTTCTGGCCTTTTTTGGAAATCCTCTCTAAAAATTAGTAATAGAAGAATGAGAAACAGAAAGCTCCATTTTGATGCAACTAGGGAGCTTCTGTCATCCCTCATCTCCAGTCACAGTAATAGAAAGCAGAGGAGTGGTAAGTGACTTCACAGAGCAGACACCTAAGTACTCATAGAGGTGCCACCATTGGGAAACAAGCAAGTTTGTCCCTTGGACCTTGGAACAACACAAGAATTGGAAGTATCTGGCACCTGAGAAGACAGAAGTGGGGCAGGGCACCGAGCCAAGGGGTGCCCTTTAAGACTCAGGGGGATTGGGAGAAGAAGGCAGAGGACAGGTAAGATACCTGTCTAAGAACAGGGCTTGAGTAAAACGCCTGCAAACTAAGAGCTGTCCAACTGCCCAGCAGCCAGAAGACGGGAAATTGGGGAACGCTTTTTAAGAGACAATGAAGCGCCCCAGAGAAGACAGATACTGACTTTTGTGGATTTCCCAGTAAAAAAGCTGGTTTGCCCATTGATTGCCTGGTAGTATGGACCACAATATAATCACCACATCTATGCACTCTAATCGACATTTTAATGCCTCCAAGATGAGACAGACCAAAACAACCAAGAAAAAACATAGAGGAAAGAGAATCTAAGGAGTAGAGGAAAATGTAAATATATAAACAATATGATTAATGTCCTCAGAGATAAGAGAAGATAATGGATCTGTAATAAGAACATGATACTGTTAAGAGAAAGGAAAAGAAGGGAGCATGTGAAAGAGCAATCAAAATATGAAAGAGTTCTTCAGAATTAAAAAATTGACAACCTAAATTTAAAAAATAAATAGCTTGGAAGATATAGTTGAAGAAATTTACAGAAGGTAGAACAAAAAGAAAAGTAAGATTAATAGGGAAATTGTTAAGTCCACATTCTGATTAATAGGAATTCTAAAAAGAGAAAAGTGTGGGGAACATATAATCAAAGAATTAACATAGGAAAATTCCTAGAATTGAAGGTCATGAATTTTAAGGCCCATCAATGCCTAGCACCAATAAATAGAAAGACTACTCCAAGGTATATTATCGTGACAGAGTCCTAAAGATTAATAATCCTAAAAGCCCCGGGGACAGAAAAGCAGGTAACATACAAATGGTCCGAAATCAGAATAGTGAAACACTTTTTAAGCAATATTTGTGCTAGAAAATGATGGAGAGTTGTCTAAAATTTTTTGTTAAAAATAATTTCCTGCTTAGAATTCTATAACCAGTTAAACTATTATGTTTGAGGTTAGAATATAGACTTTAAAAAAAATATGCAAAATTTAAAAATGTTGTCTCTTGCATTATCACATAAGGAGATCTGACCAAATGTAATAAGATATCCTGGATGGGATCCCAAATCAGAAAAAGGACATTCAGTAATGAGTAAGGAAATCTGAATAAGAGTATGGACTGTGGACTTCAGTTAATTATATCAATATTGATCCATGAATTGTGAGAATGTACCATAGTAATGTAAGATGTTAGTAGTAGGAGAAACTGGGCTTGGAGTATAGGTAACTCTGTACAGTTGACCCTTGAACAACACAGATTTCACTGCTCGAGACCACTTATATGTGGATTTTCTGAATGAAGACCTTTACGATGATCTAGTTCCACTTAATGAGTAGTAAATATATTTTCTCTTCCTTATGATTTTCTTAATATCATTTTCTTTTCTCTAGCTTTATTGTAAGAATGCAAAATATAATACATATAACACACAAAATGTGTTAATTGACTTGTATTATCTATAAGGCTTCCAGTCAACAGTAGGCTATTAGTAGTTAAATTTTGGGGGAGTCAAAGGATATATGTGGACTTTCGACTGTGTGTGGGGTTGGTGCCCCTAACCTCTGTGTTGTTCAAAGGTAACCTGTATATTTGTCTAACCACAATAATTATTGTATAATAAAGAGTTTTACTGGCCTTCGTCCCTGGTTCCTGGGAGGGAGACTATAAATCCTTAGAATTTCTTTCCTTTTTTTTTTTTTTTTTGAGACAGGGTATCACTCTGTTACCCAGGCTGGATGCAGTGACAGGATCATAGTTGACTATAACCTTGAACGCCTGGGCTCAAGCAATCCTCCTGCCTGAGCTCCCTGAGGAGCTGGAGATACAGATGTGTGCCAAGCCACCATACCTGTCCCCTCCTTGGAAATTCTTGAGTGATAGGAGTGTCTTTGTTATTCATGGTGGGCCTTGATCATTTTTGCTAATGAGATGACTCATGGTGGGACGCTAGGCAGCTTCAAAATGGAGGCTGGTCATGCCAGAAAGATTAACTATGTGGTTTGAGGGTTGGGGCTTTGAGTCACATGATATCAGCCCAACCTTGCAACAGCTGGGAAGGGGAAAATGGCTAGAGATTGAGTTCAGTCATGTGGCCAATGATTCAATCAATAATGCCTTTGTAATGAAACCTAATAAGAAGGTCAGTGGACCTTCCCTGTTGGTGAAGACATTGATGTGTTGGGAAGGTGACATGGTCTGATTCCATGGGGAGAGGGCTTGGAAGCTCTGTATTTGGGATCCTCCCATACCTTGCCTTTTGTGTCTCTTCATTTGGTTGGTCCTGATTTCCAGCTTCTGTAGTAAGACCGTAAGTTACCGTGAGTTCTGTGAGTTGTTCTGGTGAATTATCAAACCTGAGAAGGTTGTGGAAACCCTCAAATTTGTAGCCAGTTGGTCAGAAGTGTGAGTGGCCTGGGGACCTCTGAACTTGTGGATGACATCTGAAGTGAGGGCAGTCTTGTTGGGGACTGTGTCCATACCCTGTGGGATCCACACTAACTCTGGATGGTTGACATCAGCGTTGAGTTGTAGTATTACAATACTGTAAACACTGACTATTGACAGAACGTTGTGATATAACTTCAGTGAAAGGATAGGGAAATTGAAAGGGGAGGGGAGCTATCATCAACTATTAATATAATCATTCAGTAAATAGTATAAAAGTTGACCAATCAAGAGATAATAGTGTAAGCAAAGGATTTAGAACATGTATGTAAACACAAGGAAAAACAACTAAAAGAAATAAAAGTAGTCGTTTTGGGGGATGGGATAGGAGGGCACAGAAGGGTGGGGTAAGGTCGTGCTGTTTTTTAGTTTAAACCTTTTATAACTAATTTTTCAAACTATGTGCATGTGTGACTTTGGTATAAATAAGATCAATTTTAAAAAGAAGGGAGCTTGACTGCAGGTTCTCAGTAATTCACCTCTATCAGAAGTCAAGATGATCAGGAAATAGACTTGGATGTTGAGGTGTGTGTGTGAGGTCATTGAAGAATGCTTTTAGGAATAACACCTGTGAGGAAGCGGAAGCAGCAGAAAAGACCAGAGGGAGAAGTTGAACTGTGATGCAGCTACAGCAAAGCATAGCTGATACCACTGGAAACCCTCAATCTAGGATGGCCCTTCAGAGACGCCCAAGTGAGGTAAGGGTAAGACCTTTGTCCCTGAGCGTGGGCTAGTCATTAGACATGTACTGCCCAGGGCAGCAAGGCAAGCTCCCTTTGGCTGAGGGCAGTTACTGAGGAAGACTCAGTTGTGAGCTGACAGTAGGTAACGCTCCTGACAAGGAATGAATGAGTACCTCTGTGCTGGGAGGTAGGATCTGACTGGTGCACTTAACTGTATCCACTACAAACTCCAAAAACTGGAGAATCTGGAAAAGGAAGACTTGACATCCACTAGGTAGATTTCAGAATCTCTAGACCTGGTGTATTCTGGACTTGCCAGGACTATTTTAGTTTGAAATTATGGAATTATGGTATGCTGGTTTAGATCAGTCTGGGGTTGGCAATTTTAAAAATAGATACACACATACAGTTGTCTGTATTCTTTTGAAATATATTTCAGCCAAAAATTCTAGATGCAGAATATTGAGTGATTTTTATTATAGTTTAATTCTTGAGTATATTCTTAAGAGATTTTAAGCCCCTAATCTGAGAAATCTGATATTGCCATCAGTTCATTGCTGTAATCATATATAGTCATGCATCGCTTAACAACTGGGATACATTCTGAGGCATGTTTTGTTAGGTGATTTCCTTGTACAAACATCATAGAGTGTCCAAACCTAGATGGTACAGCCTAGTACACACCTAGGCTATATGAT
Organism: Propithecus coquereli; assembly: GCF_000956105.1. NCBI lineage: Eukaryota > Metazoa > Chordata > Mammalia > Primates > Indriidae > Propithecus > Propithecus coquereli. The sequence continues at coordinate 881,230 of NW_012150508.1, read as the reverse complement.
ATAGCTTATTGCTTCTAGGCTACAAACCTGTACAGCACGTTACTATACAGAGTACTGTGGACAATTGTAAGAAAGTGGTAAGTATGTTTGTATCTAAATATATCTAAACATAGAAAAGGTACAGTAAAAATATGGTATAAAAGATAAACTGGGCGCGGTGGCTCACGCCTGTAATCCTAGCTACTCAGGAGGCCAAGGTGGGAGGATTGCTTGAGGACAGGAGTTTAAGACCAGTCTGGGTAGCATAGTGATATCCTATCTCTACAAAAAATAGTCAAATTAACTGGGTGAGGTGGTGTGCGCTTGTAATTCCAGCTACTCAGGAGGCTGAGTCTGGAGGATCACTTGAGCCCAGGAGCTCAGGGCTGCAGTGAGCTATGATCATGCCACTGCGCTCCAGCCTGGGCAACAGAGACAGACCCTGTCCCCCTTCTCCTCTACCTCCCCCCTCCACAAAAGTTTTCTTGACCAGGATCCAATCCAGAATCATGTGTTTCATTTAGTTGTCACATCTCTTTAGACTCTTTTAACTTGAAACTTTTGACTGGCTGATAATTTTGTAGAATGTTCACCAAACGTTCATTATGCAGCTCATGACTGTATGTGGTTTGCTTGCTCCACTGTTGTAGGCTTAAACAGAATAATCTAGGTACAAAAGGCTTTGTAAATAGGTAGGTCAGTGGCTAATAGGTGTTAGGGTAGGAAAGTGTAAGATATTGTATTTGTAAAGTGACCTTTGAGAAACCAGCTTCTCAGGAAAGCAGTCTAAGTCTTGTGTGTTTTGCAGTTTGTAAGACCAATTAAATCTTGAGCATCATTCATGGACTCAGCAAATGTCTGCTGAGCAGCCACCTTGAGCATGTCACGTTGCAAGGAACCTAGAATCTGATAGAAGAATTAAGATGTGTAGACGTAAAGAAATACAATTTAAAATACAGAGTGGTAAAGTGCCGTAACACATAAGGATGTGTGAAGTGCTGTGGGAGTTTAGAAAAGAGAGTTCTCTTTCGTTTGAAGTGATCTGGAACAGTGGAATTGGTGGAGCTTCAACAAGGCTTTGACAGAAGAAGGCAGGCACTGAGGTTCTGGGATCTTGGAGAGAGGAGAAAAGTTTACCACAGGGAGAAGGAAGAGGAGGGAATTGAATACAATTAGTATATGTTTTTCCTTTGCTTGTGAAACATTAGTGAATCAGTTAACTAGAATATGATATAAAATTGGATTCCCATGCCTCCAAAACCAGGAGATGAAAAGTTACAGAAAAGTACAATCGAACTGATTATGAGGTTGGAGGAATTTTCATATGGCGCTCAATTTCATGTAGCTAGGTTCTGCCACAATTGTTTAAATCTATAAGTTAATAATGTTTGTCATAAATAAAAACTGTAATGATAAAACACATGGATTACCTTTGGAAGATTCCAGGGAACCAGTTTATTTTGAAGACTGATAAATAAAGCTTAAAAAACAATCACAGTTATCTTTTGTTCCTATGCAAGCTATATATCATGGTAACCAACTAACAAGGAGTAATTTCTCTATGGAAATATTTTAGCTAATAGCTAAGATAAATGATCGAATTCGAATACCACCATTTTGTAGCCCCTAATGAAATAATGAATCTCAGTAGCTATCATCAGTGGCTGCTAATATAACAAAGATAACCAGACATGTGCTTCCTCTTCTAAATATGCAATATCACTTATGGAGTACTCTTACCAAGAAAACCAAACCTGTCTTTGATCAAGCATATATATCCACCACCACAGGACCAAGGAACATGATAAATGATATCAGCAGAATGCATTCAGCAAATGCCAGGCTGAGAAAGCACAAAGCTATGACCTAATATCTTCAACAAATAAATTAGGGGGGGAGGAGAGAGAGAAATAGGTAGGTAGGTAGGTAGGTGGGTAAATAGACCCTATAGATTAAAACATTCAATAGACATCTTAACCAGTTTTGGTATGCAACCTATTGAATCCTGATTAGAACGAATTGTTAAAAGTTTTGGAAACATTTGGGAAAAATTATAGTGATTAGATATTTGTTTTCAAGGAATTATTTACAATTTCAGGAATGTGATTATGATATTATGGTTATTTTTAATGGCAGATGCTTACTGAGATATTTATGGATGAAGTGATGTGATGTTCAGAATTCACTTCAAAATAACATGAGATGAGAGGAAGCAGGTGAGGGTATAGATGAAGCAAGATTGGCCTCAGGTTGATCATTGGTGAAGCTGGGCCATGGGTACATGGGTGTTTGTCATACTGTTCTGTATATTTTTGATTTTTTTTTAGTCTAAAGTTTTAAAAAATTCTGCAAAGATGACTGCTGAGCAGGAACATGGTGAAAGTCTATGAGATTATGAAAGATACGGCTAGAAAGAATATGGATGTGTTTGCTGTATTTCTCAATAGAAAAATTAGGGACCATCTTGTATAATTTGAAAGAAGTGGTTCTAGGAAAAATACAAGAAAATCCTATTTTACCCATAACTTGTTTTTTATAATCTGTAAATGGCTTGGAAAACTTTGGCGGCGGGCAGGAGAGGGGCTCCCTAATCTTTTGAAGCAGACATCTATGCTCTGAACTTATAACAAACATGATTCCAATATTCCAGAGGTAAGATACTGTGGTGTATAATCTGACCTATTATAATTTTCAAATATTTCTGCCACATAAACTTTTTGAGGTTATAAAAGAAATATGGTTTCTCACAGAAGAATTAAATCTTATTCAATTACTTTTTACTATCCTTAATTTAAAAAATTAGCATATTAATATATACACAGTAAGTATGTACTTGAGTGGTACAGTGCAGTGGATTTACATACACACACACTGGTAACTGTCACTTTGAAAAGATATAGAAAGTATTACACACGTCCTCTTGTGTATAATTGATGAGTCCTAACTACCACCAGGTCTTCATTGTAGTTCTTAAAGTAAACTATAACTTTTTTTTTCCTTTCTCAGTTGTCACAGGTAGTACTGATGGAATTGGAAAATCATATGCAGAAGAGGTAGGTGATTTCAAGACCTTTCTTTTTGGTATTTAAAAAAGAGAACAAATATGAAATGATTTCTTAGAGTAGTTTTGATTTTTGAAGTTAAAAACACAAATATAATGTTGTATAGTACAATATATGTTCTTCTTTTCTACCTTGTCAGAAATACCATGTTTGCTTAAATAAAAATATTTAAAGCAAATTTCTGTGCAAAATAAGTATTAAACTTTCTATGCTGCTTAGTTGAAATTAGGAAAAGTTTAGTGTAATTTTATTTTATGTCATGTAAGTATGGACAGTCCTCAGTTTTTAAAGTCAATTATTTTGAACTATTTTCTAAAAAAAATAAAACTATTACCATAGATGGTTATATTTCCAGGCTAGCCCATAGCATCATTTTCACAAGAAGGATTGTGGTTAACTGAAAGGTATTGACAGACACAGGCAAAAGATTTAAATTCTCTGTAATGCAGTGATGGGGAAGCATAATATTAATTTATTCGATTTCCTACCTTAGTTTACCTTGGTTGTCCATAAAGTATAATACCCAAATTCAAATTTAAAAACTGATTATATTTTTAGAAATTCCTAACATTTTAACTATAGTTTTCTTTGCCAGTCCTTTGGTCTGTATTTTATATATCTGGTCTGCAACAAAAACTTTCTTAAAGCTAATTTTTTTAAAGCTAGTGTTTAAATTATGAAGTAGTAGACACTTAATTTTAAAAAGCCAAATAGTATAGATGGTATAAAATGAGAAGTAAAAGTCTCCCTTCTTAGAAAACCCTTTGACCTTTAAATACTAGCTTAATTTAGAAAGATAATTCTTTGGGTAAAGTCTTCATTTTGGATTGTCTATTCATTCACTCAGGTTTATTTTTTTTTTTTGAAATTTGAATTATTATCTAGTCAGGTTTTCTTAAAATGGGGCTATATCTAATTTATATTTTCAAGTGAAATACACAGATGTGATTCAGATCTTTTATTGTTTCAGTTAGCAAAGCGTGGAATGAAGGTTGTCCTTATCAGCAGATCACAGGATAAACTGAACCAGGTTTCCAGTGAAATAAGTAAGTTCTCATATCAAACGCCTCATGATTACAAAAGGAGTATAGCTAATCCGAGTTTAATGTTTTAAAGCACTGACAAGTTTAATGTTATCTAGCACTGACATTTATTTATAGTTCATGCTGTTCATGGCATGTTTTAAAGATGGATCATCAATTTTTAAAAATTGTTTTAGGCCTGTTGTAATTTGCTTAAAATATCTTACTGACTCATTTAGTTTGTGTTGTCAGGAGTCAGTTTCTCTGATTATTTTATCATGTTCTACTGAAACAACTGAATTCCTTTTCTGTTGCTTCATTTCAATATTCTTGAATTTTTTTACCATGTTGATTTCAGTGTCTCTAAATGTGTAACATACATGATTGATGAAAAACGTGAAAGATAGCAAATACATTTGTGATAAGGCAACTATTTTGAACTTTCTTCTTAGCTATGATTGAGACTTGCATAACAATATGGCAAAGACTCTCTTAACTGACTGATACTTAACCAATCACATGGATAAGCCAGTGCTGTTCAGGTCCTAGATAAAACATACTGACCAATGTCCACAGTATGCTATTTGTAACCAAGAAGCTTCTTGGTATGGTATGATGCTTATGAAACCCTCACAAGTCAAATTGTTTACTTATTAAGAGTCAATTATGTTTGTTTCCAAACTTACATTTGCTGGGTACATTTGTTATTAAATATTCAGTAAAATGATGAATCATTAGTGTAAAAGGAGTTGTTATTTCTATAAAAACTAAGTTGAATATTCTGGGGAAAAGTGAGTAAAATGAGTTCTTTCAGAAATTGGCTGTCAAATTAGTGGTGAACAAGACAAATGTAAAATATTGGAAAAACTTATAAAATGTAGTAAGAAATTTGCCCCACTGATTGTTTCATATATGTTGAAGTTTTTGCTGCACTTTATCAGAACTGAAACTGCAGTCATAAATGATGCATTATGGGGGTGGTACATGCAGGAAAGACATGGAATTCCAGTCTCCAGATCTAATCTGAAAGATAAGGACTTGGCTCTACACAGAGGATTGGTGAATGAATTGCATTTATATACGGTTTAAATTAAAATGGATACAACATGTATTATATCTCTGTGACTCCTTGCTTTAACTAACTTCTCCAAGTAGCCACTTAACAAATTGTCCCAATTCTTTCCAATGGGAGAAGTTTTCTTCTATGTTATTATTAACATCACCTACTACTAACCTGTTTCTATTGTGCTTTATTATTTATTCATTCCTTCATGTGTGTTATCTCCTTTGACCCTTCCAACATCCTTGTGAGGCATATGTTTTTGTTACTATTTAGCTGGTCCTATTGGACAGAGTACATATAAGTGCACTTCATTTTTAGATATAGAACAGAGCTTTATCGAAGATTCCCAATATAATTAATAAGTATGTTAAATCTTTAAAAAAATTGTTTAGCCTTGCTGAGAGCACAGATCTTTACAGAGCTGAGCATGTGGTATATAGATATACCAGTGGATCTTTGGCATTGAAGGATTTTAACATTGAAGGTTTCAACTACGTAAAGGCAACCCTGAAAGGCCAGGACATATGGTATTTTGCAGTTTTGCTGAGGTGTGAATTTGAATTAAGCCATCCTACTAATGAGCCTAAAGTAGTTGCTGAGATAGTAGATGAACTTAACATACTGCCTGGATCTTAGGACTATTTAATTGTTAGCTACTTGTAGTTATGTATAGAATAACTCTTAAAAGTGATAAAAATGTGTTTGTATGTATGCGCAGAAATTGGCTCTTAATGAAAGCAACCACTATTTGCTAGAAGGAAAGGTTTATAGACAGAAAACAGAAACTTTTAATTAAATGGAATGTTGAATTTTGAAATGCTATATGAATGAATCCACCATCTACCTGATACAGAAACCAGAAAAGCTATCTCATGACACTTTCCGCAAGTACTGCAGTCTGTGCAAAAATTGCTCAATGAGTCAGAAGATATACTTTAATGATATTTGAGAATTTGGTTAACTTGTGATATGCTATGACACGTGACTATTAGCAGAAATGTGATTCTGGAGAAAGACAGGATCCTGTTCAAACATTTTTATGAAGGAACAGATGGTAAAGGCACTGAATTGACCTTTATTAAAAGGAGTATTTTTTTCCTTGTTGAAAATTATGAAAAATGTTTTTCTGAGCATAATATACATTCAGTAGAAGAGGTGGTATCAGTAGACTATGTTGTCTGTTCTAAGCTGAAGAAATACTCAGAGGAGATGTGTAAGTTAGGATAAGTTTTTAACGGAGATGTAAATCATCTCTTTGAGAGGATAATGTTTTCACGAACATATCTATTCCAGAAGGAAGGACCAGGATTTAATGGTTGACAAAAACGGACTAATTCTTCATTTCTTTGGTTATGTCTTTAGCACATCTTTATTGAATTCCTGTGTACCAGGTACTGTGCTGGGCTGTCAAGAAACAATGGTGAACAAGGTGGATGCAGTCCTTGCTCTCATGGAAGTTACATTCTAGTGGAGGAAACAGTGAAAACAAATGGGTAAAAAAACCCAAAGCAAGGCCGGGCGCGGTGGCTCACGCCTGTAATCCTAGCTCTCTGGGAGGCCGAGGCGGGCGGATTGTTTGAGCTCAGGAGTTTGAAACTAGCCTGAGCAAGAGCGAGACCCCGTCTCTACTAAAAATAGAAAGAAATTAATCAGACAACTGAAAATATATAGAAAAAATTAGCCGGGCATGGTGGCGCATGCCTGTAGTCCCAGCTACTCGGGAGGCTGAGGCAGGAGGATCGCTTGAGCCCGGGAGTTTGAGGTTGCTGTGAGCTAGGCTGACGCCACGGCACTCTAGCCCGGGCAACACAGTGAGACTCTGTCTCAAAAAAAAAACAAAAAACCCCAAGCAAAACAGAACATCACACAAATAAATAATTGCAGTCTATACTGAGTGCCACAAAGGAAACAAAGGACTAGAGAGAAAATATTAATAACAGAGAGGTTCTTATTCTGTGGCAACAAGGTGAGTTTTGTGAATGGCACGGTGATAAGGGGGCCAGAATAATGGCCTCTTGCCCATAATGGCACTCCAGTAATGAAGCTGGAGCCTCAGTGAAAGCCGTATCCTCTGGGCCCCTTTGGGAGTGTAATGGTGGAGGGATTGTGTATGTGCAAGTTGCGCTTGATAAATCACTCCAACATTTCTATTTTCTTAAGCCTTTGGATACTGCTTCTATATTATGCCAGGCAAGTTGTGGCCTCCCAGTCTCGTCAAGTATAGGCTCATGGGGTGCAAGTTTCAGTTAGCCTTAAATCCTAAATCTTTGGTAAGTGAATCATAAAAAAATTTGGCTCAATCTGGTGTTATATTCTGTTTCCCTTGATCTAACACTCTTAGAATCCACACGTGTTTCCCAGATTTCTACCCATACAAATTAGAAAATTTTGTGATAATTTTTATGTATAAGTTATTGGTTTATGGATCAGACTTTGTACTGCGATCTAGTCCTGTTATGGATGGCTGTAAGGGATATGATTTGGGGTTTTTTTGTTTGAGACAGAGTCTCACTATATTGCCTGGACTGGTCTTGAACACCTGGGCTCCAGGGATCCTCCTGCCTCAGCCTCTGGAGTAGCTAGTGGAGACTTCAGTTGTGTTCCACCATGCCCAGCTGCATTGGATCTGAGGAGATAAGGAATTCTCTTGCAAGGAAACTGCCCTTGCTGTTATGGTGAGGCTGTTATGGGATCCTCAATCCGCGGAACACTAATCTCCTCAGACACAGGAAGGAGAACAGACTATTTCTATTTCCACTGGCAAGGGAGGCTCAGAGTAGCTTGGGAATTCAAGATTCTCTGTTTCAGCAGAGGCCACCCATCCCAAATCTTGGGGTCTCACCTTTTCTCATTCAGTGCTTTTATTTTCACATCTGAGACATAATGAGTCTGTGAAATACAACTTACATTGTAATTCTGTAACTGGTACGTTTAAATCTGATGTTAGCAAGGTAAGCTCTATGACGATAAGGCATAAAATTTTTTATAAGGGTAACCACAGAAGTTCTCTGGCTCTCTCATGGTAAATGTGAACTGGAAGTTTAATGACTGGAGCTTATCATGTTCATTCTGTAAGTGTTCCAGTGCCTTCAGAAGAAGCCAGACCACAGCACAGTCTGCCAGACTCCAATGCAGCAGCCATGTGGTCCCCCAAGGCACTTCGTCAATAGGTAGTTCTTTACAATCAGCAACCAGGGTTACTTTGATCAATTGTGATACTACTTACCGCATCACAGATCACTAGCATCTCATTTCCCATTGGGAAGGAACTTGGCACTATGTTTAAGTCTAAGGACACAATCAAACCAGTACAAACATCCTTTGAGTTCTATTTCTTGGGATCCCACTCTTGTTACTAATTTATCAGTCAGAGTCCAGTCAGGAAACAGAAGTCACACAAGTTAGTTTAACTAGGCTAACTTATCGTTTCTAGTCCAGCACTTAAACTCACTCCAGTGGGCTAAATTCATGCATCCTATTTCCACGTCTGACTGAAAGAAGAAGATAGGAAAGGAGGAGATTGAAGAGAAAACTACTTCCCACCTAAGAAAAAGTAGGGGACCTCTTCGTGGCTGCTATAATTTTCTAACTCTCCTGTTATGTAAACTTCAGCATTTCATGCCTTTAGAAGTAATTCCTTTTGAATGTGGAGGTAGCCTGCTCATCAATGTCAAAGTTCCTCAGACAAATTTTGAATGGATTATATATAGTTTAGCAAGGAACTAAATGTTTCACCAACAATGGTTAAGTGCTTTGTCAGGATTGACTGACTGCTTTGATGAAATTACAGTTCCTTGTAAGGATACCTGTCACCCATTTAATTAAGACAAGCGAAAGCCCTAACACGTACAATAAGCTTATTTTATTATCATTCTTAGCCAGGATTCATATATTAGGTATTTTTGTCAATTTTGATTTGTCAAAGAAAAAAACCTTCTAGATAATTTTTGAATGCTGAGCTGAATTTTTATTTGCAATAAAGTATAGTACCAAGGACACTAGCTTTCAGAACAACCTTTTGGCTCGCAGAATACAGAGATGATGATATTTACAATTCATATTATTGATATGCATTAGTTGGTAATTCTGATCGGGTGCAGTTTAATCAGCTTTGATTAAAAACCCCATGTTTCTGTCTTTGATTAAAAAAAAAATCAAACCATGATGTTTCTCTTTTTTATAACTTGCCTCAGGGTGTAAAGCTTTTCAATGGCCCTATAACTCCATGGCTTCATCTTTTGAAATATAAAACTTTTAGAAATGTAAATCTTACTAGTCTGTAGTCAACAGAGGAATAGGGAAAGGTAAAAAATATCAATTCTACTTTTTCAATCCTTGTGATCAAATTTGCAGTTAAGATGTGTAGTTGACCAAGTAAGTTTGTTCCAAAATTTTCTGAGGCAGTAACAGTATCAATTAATGTGATATGTTATTATATTTACCCTGTTTTATTTTCATAAGGGCAAGAAGAGGCATTAGAGTAAACACATAAGGATCTTTTTGTTTTATGTTTAATGAAACTAGATCCAGATGATGGTAGGATTAGAGAGTTCATCTGATACAGTCCCTAGAGTCATATTTTTTAAAACACTTCTGTAATGCCAGAGATATCTTTATTGCCCTTGGAGTTCATATATTCCAAGGACAGGAACCGCAACCCATCCAATTTGCCTCTACTGCTTTTACTTATAGTACCTATAACTGTAGAGGAATCCTCTAACTCCAAGATCTCCAAATTTGTCAATACTCCTGGCATTTTAGAAAGTGACATTCTGTACTACCTATAAGACTAAGACTCCACAAGCCATAGAGCAAGTCCCAGAATAGTTTTCTGGGAGGTCTTTGAAGCATTGTTTCCATATATGAGAGTGCAATCCTTTTTCCTTACTAGTGGACTTGTCATGCCTAATTAAATGAGATTTACCATTAACTGAAACATTTCTGGCATGGTCATGGTTACAAATTTGTTTTATCTAATTATATCCTGGTGGGGAGAAGGATAGAATCTTATTGAGCCAATGCAGGTAGTTACATTGCCATGTAAGGTAAAGAACTCAATAAAGACATGTTGTATAATATTTGGCCATTGTTCTGATTAGTTTTACAGATAAGAACAACCAATATGTGTCATATTTTCTACACAATCACCATCTTTAAGTTTAACAGTTTACTAGTTTGTGTTCCAGTTACTATTCCTGCATAACAAACCATCGCAAACTTATTGAGGTAAAGCAACAACCATTTTAGATGCTAACAAATTCTGCTGGTCAGGAACTTTGCCAGGACTCAGATGGACAATCCTTTTGCTTCTCATGGAATTACTGTAGTCACTCAGTGATATTTTGCTGGTGGATGGTCTGGTCTGGGAGATCCAAGATGGCTTTTCTCACAGGTCTGGTGCTATGGCAGAGGATGGCTGGAAAGCTATACTCAGCTGGGACTGTTGACTAGAGTGCCTATACATGTACCTTCTCAAGCGTGGCCATCTCAGGGCAACGGGACTTCTCACATGGTAACCATCTTCCCCAAGAGTGAATGCTCCAAGAGAACCAGGCAGAAGCTGATGTCTTTTTATGACCTAGTTTCAGAATTCATGTTGCATTACTGCTGCCGTAGTCTGTTGATCAAAGCAGTCATGTGTCTGCCCAGATTTAAGGGGAGGGGCATAGATTCTACCTCTTGATGGGGGAGTAGCATAGTAGCTTTGGCAAAGAACATATGAGATGGGGGAGATGTTGTTGGAAAATACAGTCTGGATTTGGGAAATAGAATCTGCTACAGTTTATAAGCTATATGAATGTTTCCCAGAAAATATTTTTCCTGAACTTTGAGGGATCAGTAGGAAGAACATATCATCCAAAGAATGTTCATTCTAATTTGCTGAAGTATAGCCAGCCACAATGAGGGTTAGTGAAAAATTAGGAAAAGATGCTTTCTCAAAATAACCATTAAATTTTTCTCATCAGTGCCATTCAGTCTTGTAAAATTAATTCTTGTTGCATTGGTCAGTAGTATGCCTTTATAAAATGTTTAATTTTGGAATATAGAGTCCTATAAATACTGACTCAGTTTCCTGGTATAATCTGTGTGATGGTCTGCTCTTGGTGACAATGTTGAGTTACACGGGGAAGGAAACCTGACCCATGAGTTGATTCTCTGCAGCATCAATAATAGCCAAGAGTACTGACACAGACTTTACTGAGGCTAATTACTCTTTCGATAATGGTTCTTAAAGACTCAATTTTCTAACCTCCAGTTTATGGTCAGGGCCTTTAGGCAAGCTTGAAGGAAAAGTAGGAACCACCTGTTAATAAGACTGATGGTTAATTTATTATAGTAATTAGCAGCATCAGAATGGAATCCCCTATTGGGATATAATATAGAACTAATTAATATGATTTAGTCAGTGATCATCCTGGGAGCATGAACCTTATTATGGACACTAAAGGCATTGATAAATCTCCCGGGACTTCCATAAAGTACATTTTAAAATTACTACAAATTAAGAGTATTTTATACTTAGAAACAATCTTAGAAACACCATTGTTCACAGTTGTGCTAATCTTTGCATAGGATCATGAATATGTTTCTATCCATCTTGAAAAGTATTGCAGGTGTTGAGCCATATTCGTTATTAGTTATACCTTGACTATTTATAATTGACCAGGATGTTGAACTTCTCTTATTGATTTAATAGCTCTTCCTACATCATGGGCTTGATAAACAGAGCAGCTCTCATAAGGGAGTTGAACTAATTAAAGATATACAGAATATACTACATATTACTATCTAGTTACCCTTAATATCCTCCTTGCTCAATAGTGCTATATAGTGGTTATCTGAGAAGCACTGAAGAGAGTTTGGGTATAAAATATATCTTAACAATTTTATTTTTCTTAATTTGAGGCCCAAATTTGTGAAGGCAGGATCATAAAGAGTTGCCAGAGACTTGTTGTTATACTAAAATACAAGCATAATTGATAGGTGTCCAAGACAAGAAATGATCACAGTCCTGGTTTAGCATGATAGTAATTAAAGCATAGCTATAAGAAACAATAATTATTGGGAGATCTAGCTTTTAAAGAAACAAGAAACTTCTGTTAAAAAATCATTCAACAGCATGACAAAAGTTATTACAAAAGCTCAAAGAGTTAATAGGCTCTTAGGAAGTAAGAGTGTTCTCTGGAGGTAAGGAACCTTTGCTAGGCAGGCTGGATACTGAAGGGACAGTTTTATAGCTTTCTTATTAATAGAAGACTATATTCTCAAAGATCAATTTTCTTTTCAACAACTGGTTACAGACCAGTTTAATTCATAAGCTTTCTTGTTTATTTCAATATATTTTACATACCCATTTATACTTACATTTAGATGACAAGTTAACACTTTCAACTTTAGCTTAAAATATATTAAATTTATGTTCTGTTATTATGTTATAAGATAATACACATACCACACAGAGTTTGCCATCCTAACTGGAGTTTTCTTTCTTTCTTTTTTTTTTGTTTTTTGTTTTTTGTTTTGTTTTGTTGAGACAGAGTCTCGCTGTCTCGCCCTGAGTAGAGTGTAGTGGCATCATCATAGCTCACTGCATCCTCCAACTCCTGGGCTCAAGCGATCCTCGTGCCTCAGCCTCCAGAGTAGTTGGGACTACAGGCTTGTGCCAGGACACCTGGCTAATTTTTCTATTTTTAGTAGAGATGGGGTCTTGCTCTTGCCCAGACTGGTCTCAAATTCCTGAGCTCAATGGAGTTTTCTTCATAAATTTTAATCTTTGGAAACTGTCCAGGTAACTAAAGATTCCTCATTATTTAACTCACTATATTTGTATGAGATCTTAAGGTCAGTTAAGAATCATAGAAATTGTATTTAAGTTGACATTGTAGAGGAACGCAATCATTACTGAAAACACGTTTGTCAGAGAGATGACATTTGAAAGTTTTCCACACATGGAGGGAAGAGTTATTAAGTTCAAATGATTTGGGCATTGTTCAGAGTTCAGAAGAGTCAAGCCTTTTATAAAGACATCAATTCTTACAGTTCAAATAGTTTGTGGAAGCAGTGATAATATATCTAACTGGTAAAACCTATGTAGAAAATTTAAAAGTTCAAAGAATGAAATGTCACACTGGCATTATATCTCATACTGTGATAAGATCAGAAAAAAGACATAGCTTTTTTTAAAATTAAAGTTATCAAACCAATTCTAATTTGGCTAAAGATTTACCTTAATTAGGAGTATTATATGAAACTTAGATTCTTATATAACTCTGCATTTATTTACCAGTTATTAAAATGTTTCAAAAGTTTATATTGGTACATTTTTATTTTTTATTATTTTTTTTAGAGACAGGATCTCCCTCTGTTGCCTAGGCTTGGAGTACAGTGACAAGTCATAGCTCACTGCAGTTTCAAACTCTTGGGCTCAAGCAATCCTCCTGCCTCAGCTTCCTATATTGCTGGTATTAGTACATTTTAAAATAACTATTTGTTGTTGGACAAACATCTGTTTGAATTTTTTAAACTATCACTGTTTGAGCTGGACTTTCTGTGGAGGAATGAGTTTTCTGAGATTTCTAGCACATTGAAATTATCAGAAGTTTGACCTTTTCAGATAATTCTTTAGTTTTTTCTTCTTAGACTTAAATAAGCATGTATAAGTCTCTATAAACTATCCAGAACAGGGGCTCTTTTAAATTTAAAAGAGGGAGTTGGCTGACTATGTTGTTCAAGTAGTCTGTATCTTTATTGTTTTTCTGTCTACTTTCTCCATCAAGTATCACGAGAAGGGAATTGAAAACTCTCAACTATAGTTATAGATTTGTCTTTTACAATTTTTGTATTTCTCTTTTATTAGATATATTAACATTTAGAGTTATGTCCTCTTGATGAATTCACCTTTTATCATTATGAAATGACCCTCTTTATTCTTGGCAATATGCTTTGCTCTGAAATTTATTAATACTTTGTCTGAAATTTACTTTGTCTAGCTTTCTTTGATTAGTGTTAGCATGGTATATCTTTTTACTTTAAATCTATAAATGCTTTATATTTAAAATTGGTTTCTTGTAGACAGCATAAAATTGGGCTTTTTTTTTTTTTTTAATCTACATTAGTGACTTCTGTCCTTGAATTGGGGTGTCCAGACCATTTACATTCAGTGTCATCGTTGATCTGACTGGATTAAAATCTACCCATTTGCTCCTTGTTTTTCTGTTTGTCCCATCTGTTCTTTTTCCTTTTTCCATTATTTTATGCCTGCTTTTGGATTAATTGTATGCTTTTTATAATTCCATTTTAGTTACTTCCATGGTTTATTGGTTGCATATCTTTCTTTTAAAAAGTCTTTTATATTTATGTACATATTACCATTTCTGATGCTCTTCCTTCCTATGTGTAGATGATTTCAATCAGGAAAATTGTTTGTTTTTCCTCTCTAATAGACTTTATTTAACATTTCTTATAAACTGGTCTGCTGTTGTTGAATTCTCTCTGTATGTATGAAAAAAGCCTTTATTTTTGAAATATATTTTCTCTAGATATAAAATTCTAGGTTGACAGTTTGTTTTATTTTTTCAGTACTTTGCTGGTTTTCATTGTTTCTTACAAAAAGTTTTCTGTCATTCTTATCTTTTTATCACCATGCATAATGTCGGTTTTTTTCTCTCCTCTGGTTACTTTTAAGATTTTTCTCTTTATCACTGGTTTTAAGATTTTTGATTATTCTTGCGCCTTGGTATAGTTTTCCTCATGTTTCCCCTCCTTGGAGTTTCTTAAGCTTAAATTTGTAGTTTTCATCATATTTGGAGAAATGTTGTCCATTAGTTCTTTAAATTTCTTTTCTCTATCTCACACCTTTTTTCTGGGACTTCAGTTATACACATACTTGATTGAAGTTGTCCCTCACACTATGTTCCAGTTTTCTTTTGGTTTCTTTTCTCTCTGTTTCATTTTGAGTAGTGTCTATTGATGTGCTTTGACAATCATTAACCTTTTTTCTGCAATGTCTAATCTGCTATTAATTCTGTTAGTGTATTTTTTATCCAGACATTGTATTTTTTCTCTATATGTAAAGACTTAGGCCATTTTTATATCTTCCTTATCTCTTCTTAAAATGGTTACTCTCTAATTTCTTGAACATGTAGAACATATCAATAATAACTGTCTTAATATTTTGCCTACTAATTCCTCAACTCAGGGGGTACTGCAGGGCTCTACTTGAGTTCCTTCTCTCTTCATCATGGCCTAGAAAATCTTGCCAGGCTATGAACTAGAGCAGTCATGGGGCTCACCTCATTTGTTTTTCTCCTCTTAGGGATTGCTTCCCTGCATTGTCTGTTGTCTAATGTCTGAAAACCATTGTTCCACATATTTTGTCCAGTATTTTTTTTTAGGCTAGTCAAATGATGTCAAATTTTTTAGTTTAAGGTGAAAGAGTAAATCTAGTCTCTGTTACACTATGGCTGGAAGCAGAAGTCCCCCTCTCAAGTTTTTTTGACTATAGTAGATTTGCTACTAAATATAATTATTATATCTTTGCACATGTCTACAGATGTTTGGTCTACTTCAGACTTTAAAGATAGAAAAGTACCCAATTCTTTCGCATTTGTTTGAACCAGGCCTGGCATGGTTTAGGAGAAGGATGTGGGCACTTAGAAAGTATTGTTTTGGTGACTGAAGAGCTGTTGTAAAACTTCATTGTATGTTTAATCTTGCACAGAAAAATACTTTGGAAATTTAGCTTATGTCCTAATTTTGGCACACATGGTTTTCTAAGCTAATATCAAACCCTGTTCTAAAGCTGTCCAACTAAACAATTTCCCCAAGTGTAGCTTATTTCAACTTCATTACCATTTGTTACCAATCATTTACTCTGATAAAGAACAACATCTGTAATATGGGTGGATATTTGTTAGAAATGTAGCATACCTACCAATTAGTTGGCCCAGCTAAATTAGCATGTGTTGGTCTGCATCTCCAATTAAGGCAGCTGCTTGAATGTTGCTGTTCTACAGCTGGCATTAGGCATGTGGGAGTGAGTGTACTGCACCATGGCCAGACACTAGCTTGTACCTCTTAATTAACATATTTGCCTATGTATGTATGGTTTCTTTAAAACAGTAAGTGGTTTTTCTGATTGGATTATTGATGGTTCAGTGACTTTTGTGTAAAAAAACACCTTTTTTGGTTGGGAAATGCAGGACCAAAGTGTTACGAAATGAGTACCATTTAAGTAGACGATTAGTGTTTCTCCTCCCACTTTTAAATTGTTGGTTGTTGTTCTAAGTGGATAATTGTAATTTGGGGCACAGCCTTCAGCTGTAAAAGAATTTGTAGAAAGGCATATTCTTGTAAACATTTATAAAGTTTAGTAGTTTTATGTAGGGGTTGCTTCCTTTTTCATTGTGGAGAGAAAGTACTTTGAAACTTTTATTGAAAAGATTCACTTGAACTTGATTTTTCCTTCAAGTGAATTTTCTTGTCAATTATCAGTTGTTTGGATAATTTCATTTTACCATTATTTATTAAATGCACATTTTTTGTTACATACTAACCTTTAAAATAACTACAAACCAATTATTTAGGTGATTTTAATGACCTAGTACTATATCTAATACTAGTATCAAAAAGAAGATAAATCCATTAAAACCAAGAGGCATTTTCACAAATGTTGAATTATCTTATTCCTTTGCTATTACAAAACAACCAATAGAATTAATATTTAATGGTATCAGGTCACTACTAGTAGAAAAAATTGACGTGGAATAAACTTTTATTGTGCCTTCATTCTGTTTAATGCTATAGAGACACACAAAATCTAAGATGGAGTCACTCTGCAACATGATTCTGACAAAATTATTAAGCCACAAAAGTAAATATGTTCACTTTTGTGGAATTATCATGTTTAGGCTTTTGTAGTTTGAAAAACACTCCTCATATGATTTTAAAGAGCATCCCTGTTTAGAAACCACAGTACTGATGGATTAAAACTCTCATTTTATAAATATGAAAACTAAGTCTGAGAGACCAAGTCATACCTAGTTAATGGCAGAGGTAGACACAGTCCATATCTTCTTTGGCATCTTGTGCTGTGTTCTCCTTTACTCCATGCTCTTAAATATACTTTAAATGTTGTACCTTGGTAACCGAATGGTAATTTTTGGAAGGTACATTCCAAAAATGTCAGAATTATATAACATCAAAAGAATAAGAAATAAACTAATTTATAGCACAACTATATCTGAGTGTGGTTGCCTATTAGAGTTATTATCATTGGATCATTGAAAGGATATGTGAGAATAATAATTGAGGACTGGACGGAGCGAGATGGCCGACTAGAACCCTCCAGTGATCATCCCTCCGCAGGAACACCAAATTGAACAGCTCTCCACGTAAGATAGCACCTTTATAAAAACCAAAAATCAGATGAGTCATCACAGTACCTGGTTTTAACATCGTATCAAGAAAAGAGGCACTGAAGAGGGCGGGAAAGACAGTCTTGCATTGCCTATACCACCCCTTCCCCATCACCCGGCAGCACCATGCCAGTGCCATATGGAGAGAGAATCTGTGTGCTTGGGGCATGGAGAGCGAAGTGATTGTGGGACTTTGCATTCAAACTCAGGGCTGCCTTGTCACAGGGGAACACAACACAGGGCAGAATTCAGGCGGTACCCATGGAGGGAGCTTTTAGAGCAGCCCTGGCCAGAGGGGAATCCTCCATCCTATAGGTAGGAGCCTGCGTTCCAGCTAGCTCCACTATCAGCTAATGAAAGTGACCTAGGGCTCAGGATAAATTTGAAAGGCAGTTAGGCCACAAAGACTGCAGTCCTTGGGTAAATCCTGGTGCTGTGTTGGGCTTGGAGATAGTAGACTTGGGGTGTATGTGACCTAGTGAGATACCAGCTGTGGCAGCCAAAAGAGTGTGTGCATCACTCTCCCCCCAACTCCAGGCAGTGCAGTCAGGGAGAGATTCCTTCTGCATGGGGAAAGGAAAGGGAAGAGTACAGAGGACTTTGTCTTGCAACATGGGTACCAGCTCAGCCACAGTAAAATAAAGCATCAGGCAGATTCCTGAAGGCAAACATGACCTCACCAAATGAACTAAATAAGGTACCAGTGACCAATCCCAGAGTGATAGAGATATGTGACCATTCCAACAGAGAGTTGAAAATAGCTGTTTTGAGGACGCTCAGTAAACTTCAAGACAACAGAGAAGGGCTTCATATCCTGTCATAGAAATTTAACAGAGATTGCAGTAATTAAAAAAACATGGAGCAGACATTCTGGAGCTGAAAGATTCAGTTGACAAATTGAAAAATGCATCAGAGTTTCTCAACAGTGGAATTGGTAGCCAGGCAACAGTCACCATAGGCTTTGGGTGAGATTGGGATGGCTTCAGGTATGACCTGGCACTGGTGGCCACTAGGGAGTGCCCATGTAATGCCTTCCCCAACTCCAGCAGCCCAGCACATATAGTGAGGGAAAAGAGTGAGAGACTTCGCCTGGTAATCCAGAGAATTCTCTGGTATTTTACCCAAGTCCACTGAGGCAGTACCACCAGGAGTCTGCAAGAGCATTACTGGACTTGGGACACCCCCAGTGCTGATACAGCTGCAGTGACCAAAGACTTAGATCACAACCCTCAATTTCCTTTGAATATCTGGAAAGCCTTCTCAAGAAGGACGGGTACAAACATACCCAAACGGCAAAGATTAAAGTAAATACCTAACTCTCCAATGCACAAACATTGACAAACATTCACAAGCCTCAGGAACATCCAGGAAAACATGACCTCACCAAATGAACTAAATAAGGTACCAGTGACCAATCCCAGAGTGACAGAGATATGTGACCTTTCCAATAGAGAGTTGAAAATGGCTGTTTTGAGGAAGCTCAATAAACTTCAAGACAACAGAGAAGGGCTTCATAATCCTATCAGAGAAATTTCACAGAGAGATTGCAGTAATTAAAAAAACATGGAGCAGAAATTCTGGAGCTGAAAGATTCAGTTGACAAACTGAAAAATGCATCAGAGTTTCTCAACAGTGGAATTGATCAAGCAGAAGGAATTAATGACCTTGAAGACAGGCTATATGAAAATACACAGAAGAGAAAAAAGAAAAAAGAACACTAAAGAATGAAGCATGCCTACAAGATCTAGAAAATAGCCTCCAAAGGGCAACTCTAAGAGTTGTTGGCCTTAAAGAGGATCTAGAGAGATTGGGTAGAAAGTTTATTCAAAGAAATAATAGAACTGTCCAAACCTAGAAAAAGATATTGATATTCAAGTACAAAAAGGTTATAGAACACCCAGCAGATTTAAGAAGACTACCTCAAGGCGTTTATAATCAAATACCCAAAGATCATGGATAAAGAAAGGATCCTTAGGGCAGCAAGAGAAAAGAAAACCATAACATGTAAAAGCACTCCAATACGTCTGGCAGAGGACTTCTCTCTAGAAACCTTATAGGCCGAGAGAGAGTGGTATAACTTATTCAAAGTGCTGAAAGAAGAAAATTTTAATCCTAGAATGTTATGTCCTGCAAAAATATTCTTCAAACATGAAGGAGAAAGAAAGACTTTCCCAGACAAACAGAAGCTGAAAGATTTCATCAACACCAGGCCTGTCCTACAAGAAATGCCAGTAAGTACACAAACATACAGAATACTCTGTCACTGTAATTCTGGTGTGTGAACCACCCATGTCTTGAGTAGGAAGACTAAAAAACAAACCTATCAAAAATAACAGCTATAACAACTGTTAAGAAATAGATTGTACAAAAAGATATAAAAAGAAACAACAAAACATCAAAAGTGGGGAGGATGGAGTTAAAGTGTAGAGTTTTTTAGCTTTCTCTTTGCTTGATTATTTCTTTGTAATCAGAGTTAAGAATCATCAGTTTAAAATAACTGGATATAAGATGTTTTTTGCAGGCCTCATGGTAACCTCAAATCAAAAAACCTGTAACACATACATAAAAAATAAAAAGCAAGAAATTAAAACACACTACCAGAGAAAATCACCTTTACACAAAGGAAGACAGGAAGGAAGGAAATTAGGAAGGAAGAGAGGACCACAAAACAACCAGAAATCAAATAACAACATGGCAGTAAGTCAGTCCTTACCTATCAATAATAACATTGAATGTAAAGAGACTAAACTCTCCAATCAAAAGATAGAGTGGCTGAATGCATTAAAAAATAAGACCCAACTGTATGCTGCCTACAAGAAACTTATGGCTGGGCACAGTGGATGGCTCATGCCTGTAATCCCAGCACTTTGGGAGGCTGAGGCGGGAGGATTGCTTGAGCTCAGGAGTTCGAGACCAGCCTGAGCAGGAATGAAACCCTGTCTTTACTAAAAATAGAAAAATTAGCCAGGCATGGTAGCACGGGCCTGTAGTCCCAACTACTCAGGAGGCTGAGGCAGGAGGATCCTTTGAGCCCAGGAGTTTGAGGTTGCTGTTAGGCTGATGTCACAGCACTCTACTCAGGGAAACGGAGTGAGACTCTGTGTCAAAAAAAAAAAAAAAAATCCAAGAAACTTAACTTCACCTATAGAGACACACACAGACTGAAAATAAAGGGATGGAAAAAGATATTCCCTGCAAATGGGAACCACAAAAGAGCAGGAGTAGCTACACTTACATCAGATAAAATAGATTCAATACAAAATTTGTAAAAAGAGACAATGAAGGTCATTATATAATGATAAGGGGGCCAATTCAACAAGAGGATACAACAGTTCTAAATATGTATGCACCCAACATTGGAGCACCTAGATATATTAATATAAAGCAAATATTACTAAAGCTAAAAAGAGAGATAGACCCCAATACCATAATAGCTGGAGACCTCAATACCCCACTTTCAGCATTAGACAGATCGTCCAGACAGAAAATCAGCAAAGAAATATTAGACTTAATCTGCACTGTAGACCAAATGGACCTAGTAGACATTTACAGAACATTTCATCCAGCAGGTGCAGAAAACACATTCTTCTCCTCAGCACATGGATTATTCTCAAGGATAGACCATATGTTAGACTGTCACAAAACAAGTCTTTAAAAATTCAAAAAACTGAAATCACATTAAGTATTTTCTCTGGCCACAATGAAATAAAACTAGAAATCAATAATAAGAGGAACTTTGGAAATTATAAAAACACATGGAAATTAAACAATATGCTCCTGAATGGGTTAATGAAGAAATTAATAAGGAAATTTAAAAATTGAACTAATTGAAACAAACGAAAATGGAAACAGAACAAGCCAAACCTACGGGATACAACAAAAGAAGTACTAAGGAAAGTTTTTATAAGTTGATTCACCTAGAAGTTTGCCTTCATTTGGCATGATTCTGAGTGGTGAGCCATTAATAGAGAGGCGAGATATTAGTAAAGTACATTTTAAAGATCATGTTAATGATGGAGACTAAATATGCTGCAATTTACTATATTAATTAGAAAATAAGTCATCGTAAAATCCCCCTGCTCCTCACCCCTCTTATCACTTAATAGTTGATTTTTTATAATGTCACGTAACAGATAAATGTGTTCATGTAAGTTGGCATGTGCTATCTATGCAAATCATGCACTAAAATATTTTTGTCATTTTTATGGCATTGCTTTCTTTCCACCACCCATTCACACAGTGCTAAAACATTATTAATTGAATTTTTTCTTGGCACAGTTACAAGATGGCTTTTGCAAGAAGGACTTAACGTTACTTAAATCGTCATTTTACATAGCAACATTGCCTCTGGGACTTTTATACAATGCAGCTGCTTATGGTAGATGAATGGAACCAAGTACCGCTGCACTGCCTTTTAGGCATATGAATATATTTAAAAACCATGTAAAATGTCTGTGTACTAGCTTGTGATCCTGTATGAATGGAGAATAAACCCATAGAAGCGGTTATTTTTTCTTGATTCTATTCATCCTCGTGAGAGCACTGTGGGAATGTGAGCTGTTTCTAATCTTTATTGTGAATGGGGTTTCTTTAAGTTAACAGATTCTTCTGTGATTTGGGGGAAAAAAGCCATTTTGAAATGTTCAGAAATTTCCTGAAGAATATTAAGAACCTTTTGTCTTACCAGATTTTAAAAATATTTTGTAGTTTGTTTATTTTATAAATAGACATTATTTTTGAAAGGAGTTTGAGTTCACAGAAAAATTGAACAGATGGTACAGAGATTTCCCATATACCTCATGTCCCCACATACACAGAGCCTCTTCTACTATAAAAATCCCACATCAAGTGGTACATGTGTTAGAATTGATTAACCTATATTGACACATCATTAACACGTAAATTCTATAATGCAGTGTAAATTTTTTCATGGTTCTGGAAGGAATAAATTTCAAATTTTTATTTTATATGATGCCTATCAAATGTTTCTCCTAGACTGCATTTGGATTCCTTAGCTTATCCTCCTTTGACTGTTTGAAAATGTCATAGAAAAGTATATATTTTTTGCTTTTTGCCCTTTTATTTTTTTAAATTTAACATTGAATGTCTTCATAGTGTATTTTACTATATGCCTGTCTTTTCTGTTTCTCTGTTGTATATTGGGCAAGACTGAAAGAGATCTGTGTAGATTCTAGGTCAGAGATGTGTATTCTTACAGAAACCAGGCAGGTGATAGGAATGAACCCAGTAGGCTGGGGTGAGGCACGAGTGAGCAGTACACATCCCTTCCCTTGAGGGTAGGTGCGACCCGTGAGTATAATCGATGTCATTCTTATGATTAGTTACATTATAGGGCAAAGGTTAAGGGAATTTGCAAATATAATTAAGGTCTCTAATCAGTTGACTTTGTATTAATCTAAAAGGACATTATCTTTAGTGGGCCTGACCTAATCAGGCAAACCCTTTAAAAGAGGGTCCAGATCTTCCTTGAGGTTAGAGACTTGAAGCAGCAGAAATGCTCTTCTTTTGGCCTTGAAGAAGTAAATTGCCATGTTGTGGGGAAGTTCGTGTGTCAGGGAATAGCAGGAGCCTTCTAGGAACAGAGGACCCCAGTTTTGTAACTTCAAGGAATCGAATTTGGTCAATGATCACTGAACTTTAAAAGAGGAGCTTGACCCTCAGATGAGATCACAGCCTTGTGAGGTCCTGAGCAGAGGAGCCAATTATACCACAGAAACTGTTAGACCATAAGTGAATGTTGTTGTATTTGTGATACAGCAATAGAATAGAGTGATAGAACCTGGATTTGGACCCAGGCAGCCCACCGACAGAGCTCACTGCCTCCACGAGATCATTTGGTGACTCCTGATCCAGAGAGCTCTCTGAACAAATAATTGTAAGAATGTTTTTTAAAGCTTCATCTCTGTCCTTTGTGAACACAAGGTATATATTCCACTATGAAGTTCTACTTCATAAATCCACTTTTTTTTTGGCAACTGACACTTATTTCTTGAAGTTTTCTATTCTATTCTATTCTGTTCACTTTTTTCCCTAAATTCCAT
>NW_012150508.1:849079-857526 GCF_000956105.1 Propithecus coquereli | reverse complement strand
TTTTTTTTGAGACAGAGTCTCGCTCTGTTGCTGGGGCTAGAGTGCTATGGCGTCAGCCTAGCTCACAGCAACCTCAGACTCCGGGGCTCAAGCTATTCTCTTGTCTCAACTTCCCAAGTAGCTTGGGACTACAGGCATGCGCCACCACACCCAGCTAATTTTTTCTATTTTTAGTAGAGATGGGATCTCACTCTTTCTCAGGCTGGTCTCGAACTCCTGAGCTTAAGCAATCCTTCTGCCTTGGCCTCTCAGAGTGCTAGGATTACAGGCATGAGCCACCACGCCTGGCCTTGATTCATATTTTTAAAAGATAATGGGATATTTTAGAACTTGGCAATTTAATTAATGAAGTTCATCTCAAAGATTTTGACCTTCAAAATTTATGGCTTGCCTTACATTTCAAAATCATGAGATGGAATTTCTCATTTTTCACTCTACCTTCATCTACCTTTAAAAATGTGAATGTGAAATGAGATCTGCCCAAAGCAGCAGAGAGGACATGGCGTGTAGTATAATCTACTGTGTGGGCAATAACAACTCTAGGGAAAATCTAATAGCCATTTATCAGTTCTTTTTATAGCCATTAATTTGAATGAATCGTAGTTGTTAATTTTTAATGGTTATTGAGATTTTTAAATGGGCTGAAATCCAGACTAAAAAAAATAATATTTTGGAATGGGAAATCAATTTACAACATTGGTTTTTTTTCAGATTGCTCTTTAAAATACCAAGAACTGTTACCAGAGCATAATAATGTAACCATGGATTAGTCATTAGGAGACCCAGATTCATCTTGGGTCCTCCACTGTGAATCTTTGTGACCTGAGACTCTTGACCATCTACTGTACTTTGTGTAAAACATGTGTATTCTCATCTGCGATTGAAGAATATCTGTTATAGATAACGGAGAAGATTGTTATAAGGATCAAGCAAGAATATATTTGAGAAATTTTTGAATGTAGGGTGAAAGCTTAAATTTAAGTCTTTGCCTTTTTATGTACAATATGTCCATTGCTTTCTTGGGGCAGAGTGAGAAATATAACAGCTGTCTGCCCTGGACAGTCTGCAAAATATCTTCCACATGATGCATGCACCACTGGTTTCCCATTGGGTAGGATGGTCAAGGAGTATTCCTGAGTATTGTTCATCTTTCTGCTTTTTATCCTACTGATAAAGAAAACTTGTTTATTTTCCCATTTCTGATCCTAATTGGCTGCCACTTTAAAAATTATTGGAAATCCATTGACATTTGCAAAATAATTTTGCTGACTTGCATATTTGAGATAAAATCTCTGAGATTTCATGGGAGGTATTGGTACCAGGATACAGGTGATCTGCTCCCTCCCATCCCTCAATCCCCCTCCCCCCTCCTCTTTACTTCATATCATATTGCTTCATATACTCCCTGCTGCTCAGCATTTCATCTTGTGTGTATGATATTATCATATGTTACATATGTAATATATGTACAAATCATACAGATGGTACATAATTGTGCACAAATTAGGCTGCTCTGGCTATCATCTCATGTATTATCTTAATCTTTTGAAAGAATATGTTTAGAAGCTTCTCTTTTTTTAAGCAAAACTCTCTATAGGGAAGTACTTTATGTAATCTCCCAGTGAAATGTGATGTGCATATATAGCTCTTAATTCTTGTTTGCTGTAGCATTTAATAATGAGGAATAGGAGAGGATAAAAGGGAGAAAAAATATATTGGTCCTTACTTTTCAAGGGAACTCCTCATGGGAGTAAGTGATACTAGGGTCATTATTGAAGCTTATAAAGGAAAAAAGGATATTTTGCTACAGAAAGATATTGGCTGAGAGAACCGCTTGTTGACTATGAGGAAGCTACCTAGGTTCATTACCTTTAGATAATTATTATTATCTTTAGGTTTATGAATTGATTTCCTCTAAACTACCAGTCAGACTTCCTAAAAATTTGAAGATACAGATATAGAGACATGGAATTTATTAATGATACATAATATTTTATATTTTACATTAAATTTTGTGACATTTATCAATTTAAAAAATTCTAGGTACTCATTTTTTACATAGAAATAGTCAAAAAGTACAGCAAAAACAAATAAAAATTTACTTTTTTCTCTTTTGAGACAGGCTCTCACTCTGTTCCCCAGGCTAGAATGCAGTGGTGTCATCATAGCTCACTACCACCTCAAACTCCTGGGCTCAGGCGATCCTCCTGCCTCAGCCTCCTGAGTAGCTGGGACTACAAGCACGCACCTCCTCGCCTGGCTAATTTTTTTACTTTTTGTAGAGATGGGGTCTTGCTGTATTGCCCAGGCTGGTCTTGAGCGCCTGGCCTCGAGGTCCTCCAACTTCAACCTCCTAAAGTGCTAGGATTACAAGTGTGAGCCACTACACCCAGCCTTTTTTCAATTTTTTTTTTTAAATTATTACATTTCTTTGTAGAGACAGGATATCATTATGTTGCCCGGGCTAGTCTCAAACTCCTGGGCTCCAGCAATCCTCCCACCGTGGCCTCCCAAAGTGCTGGTATTATAGGCATGAGCCACTGTGCCCTGAAATTCACTTCTTAAGGATTCAGCGTTCAATAAATTGTATAATTTGATCCATTGATTACCTTGTTGCACACTAGGATTTGACATAGGAATTTAAACAGAAGGTTGCACCAATTTAACAAATTTGGAATAGGCAGTTTCTTTGCTGAAAAAATTCTCATCTTAGAGAATTACTGTGTAATGATGCACTCATGGGGGCTGGCAGAGAGCACTAGCTCGTTGTGGGAGGGAGAGTCCATGTGCCTTCATGCCCAAGTCAGAAAGCTTAAATTCCACAGTTAGGTTCAAAAGGAGCTCCTAGAGAATTAATGAAGATTCAGGAACTGGTATAAAACTTCGCAGGCCCTAAAACCTGATTTAGTCAGGATATTCAGAGAGAACATGTCTTTCAAGGGTGAACTTGCAGGAAACCAAGTTTTACAGGTTCATAAATGAAATCAAATGTTTAGTTTTTGTTTTTAGAGTTTTGTTTTATTTAAAACTGTAATGCAGGTCCCTGTTGGCAGATGTACAAGGGACGCCCGAATAAAATCAGAAGCTTACTTCATGACCAGGCCGTCCCCACCCAGAGAGTTCGAAGGTTTCAGGACATCAAGCAAAGAGAGTCTAGCACCTCCATATCCATGGCGGGAGCAGCCTTGCCAGGATTCCTGACTGATAGCTCTGGCCAACTCCCCCTGCCTGTGCATAGGTGAACATTTCCAACATTTTTCCTACATGCAGGTGTCTCCAGCACACCTGGCTTGTAATCAATACTTGGCTTCTTTATATATTTTACTACCTGTAGTCTGGCTCTCTTTCTAGTTCTTATAGGCCTGGAAGTGAATCCTGACCAAAGGAAGTATTTTTTCTTTTAAAATTATAAAAACTTGTTTTTATACAACTTGTTTTCTGAAATCAATTAATTCAAACTGTACAGGACTGTAAAAAGTGAAAGTTAATTCCCTTTGCTCCTATACCCAATCCCATAAATACACTTATCCTTTGATCTGACCTTTCTATTTCTAGAAATTTATCCTAGAGAAAAAACTAGGTAACTGCACAAAGACTTACGCACAGGATATTCAACACAGTATTGTTTATAGTAGTGAAAAACCAGGAAACTAAATGTCTGTTGCCAGTGACTCCCTCTTCCATTCCTCTCTTGGAACAGAGACAAGGCGTGAGCCTGACTCTCACTGGAGATAGTAAGAGCTCCTAGATTACTCTACGTCACCAGTGTCACCAGACCACCTGATACACAGGGCAGGGGTCAGCGCGTCATTCCAGACCTAGATATCGGTGATTAGAACTGCAGCCACATGATTTATCACCTGTCTTGACCCTTGTCACTAGAATAAAGTAGGTAACAAGGAACACAAATGCTCTTGAATGCTTTGACTCAGGCTGGCTCTTTAAGACATTACTCAGTTCTTTCCTGTATGACTTCATTCCTTCGTCAGTTGCCTGTGGTACAGTTTTTCCCAGATTTCGTCCTGGACCTTTCCCCATGGTGGCCTTAGCTAGATTACATGTGGACCTGCCTTGGATTATGACTTATTTTGTATGCTTTATTTGTGTGTGTGTGTTGTTTTCTATATTATTATAGTGTCTCTTTGGCACAGGGTGGAGTCCTGGAGGCTGGGGCATATGGATGGGCAGCCTTAGTTGCACCCATAACTCCTACTGCTCAAACTGTGCTTTTGGCTTTGGTGGTAACAAATACAAACATTTCTGCAGTTTCTTTGTCCTTATTTTGTCTCTTTTTTCCATTATGTTTTGGTTACCAGTAAAAGTTTGGTCTTTTGTTTAAAAAGAAAAATACATACACACAAATACCAAATTCATGAACCAATTCTGTGTATAGATAATACATAGATATATATCATAAAAGGTCTGCAAGATTACAGCACAGATCTTTCATAGTGGTTATCTCTGGGAGTATGGAAACCAAAATTGCTTACTCTTCAAGGGTCATGAACCTTCTTGTAAATCCAAATAATATAAAGCATGTTCCTACAAAAAATATGTATATGTTCAGGATATTTTGCCAACAATTTTAGGGAGTTAGGGAACCTCCCTTACTGTCCAAATTATTCTCTTAAATTCTAAGAAGGCAGTTTTATTGTATATTAAGTGTGATTAACTAATGTGTTTTAAGGCCAAATTTATGATATGATAGTACATTTTTTATACACTGTACATACTTTATAGTACATTGGGCCCTCAAGACAATTAGTATTTGTGAACATAATTTTACTATTAATATTTTATATTAGAGGCTAATGGTATTATGTGTGTGTTTATGATATGGTTATTGGGCTTAGTTACAACTGATTTTAGTGACAAATTCCAATTATAAAATTATTTCTGTGGGCAAATGGGATCTACTTTCCAATATCTGTTTGGTACACTTTCTGGAAATGCTTTGGGCAAAATATGGAGTTGCTTATATATTATTAGCATGAAACTCAGTAAGTAACGAGGAGCTTGTTTTGCTCCTACAAAGCTCAAATATTTATTTAGACTTTTACCCACTAAGTGAATGTCACAAATAAAGCTATCCCTTCTCTACTCCTTCCTTATTGGGGGGAAAGAGGGGAAGGGAAAGCTATCCCTTCTCAAACCAAGGGTTAAATTGCAGTATTTTTTCAGCCTTTATTATGTGATATATATCTATCAAAGATATTTGTGTGTTTAGTATCTAAGATGATTGACAATGTTCCCAACCTCTAGAGGGACCCCAAGCCTATCCACTGCATCTTTGTTTCTCTTTCAAAGCTTCTTAGATAGCTTCTCTCAGCCAGCAACTAATTATTCTTTGGGGCACTACCCAGTATGTATGTGTACTGTGCGCTGCAAAAGTTGGGTGCTAAAGCTTCTGGTCTTTCTGGGAACAGCAATACTCCAATCACAACGAGCAAGCTCAGCACCCAGATGTTGGTTTCCATAAACTGTTTTCTACCTAGGGTTCCATGGAGAAATGGCCAGTTCCAGGTTGGGGCAGGGAGAATAGAAAATGAGCCTGCAATAACTCATTATGCCAGAAAGCAGGAAAATATTCAAAGAATAATGGGGACATGTCAAAAAGACACAGAAGCCAGCTTGACGGGACTTCCACTAACCAAATCTGGACAAATTGAGCACTAACATTAAAACAATGGAAACGAATTATAATCTGTTGAGTAAAATAGGAAACCATGAGCCCATACTGATAAAGATAAATAAATGAATGACATAAAATTTTGATCCGTACTGGGATTTAATGTAGTCTTAAAGTACCTTCCTATAAAATACCAAAAACTTGTGCATTAAAAAGGGAAAATGGTAACTTTATAATGGAGGAGCCTGGCAGACACCACCTTAATAAGAGATCAAAGTTATCAATAATGGGACAGATCGAAATTATGTGCCACCTGATGGGATGCAATGAGAAGCACACTAATATGCAATTCCTGCCAAAGGTGCATATCCCATATCTCATCATGAGGAAACATATAAAGCTAAACTGAGGAACATTCTGCAAAGTACTTGGCCTGTAATCTTCAAAGTGTCAAGGACATGAAGGTCAAGAAAAGACTGAAAGACTGCTCTAGATTGAAGGAGGCTCAACAGGATGGCAGATAAATGCATTGGGTGATTCTGATTTGGATCCTTTTGCTGTAAAGGATATTATTGGGATAATTGATGAAAATAGAACAGGCCCCAAGGACTGGAAGGTAGTGATGTATCCATGTTAATTTCTTGAATTTGATGGTCATATTATTTAGAAGACTGTCTTTGTAGGAAATACATACTAAAGCAGCATTTTCAAACTTTTTAGTCTCAGGGCCCCTTTACACTCTTAAAAATTATTGAGGACTTCAAAGAGTGTGTTTATGTGGAATACAACTGTCAATGTTTATTATATTATAAATTTGAACTGAGAAACTTAAAAATAATTATGTAATTCATTTAAAAATAACAATAAAACCACTACACGTTAACCACTACATGTTAACAATACACATTTTTTTTTTTTTTTTGAGACAGAGTTTCACTGTGTTGCCCGGGCTAGAGTGCCGTGGTGTCATCCTAGCCCACAGCAACCTCAAACTCCTGGGCTCAAGCGATCCTCCTGCCTCAGCCTCCCGAGTAGCTGGGACTACAGGCATGTGCCACCATGCCCGGCTAATTTTTTCTATATATTTTTAGTTGTCCAATTAATTTCTTTCTATTTTTAGTAGAGATGGGGTCTTGCTCTTGCTCAGGCTGGTTTCGAACTCCTGAGCTCAAACAATCCGCCCGCCTCGGTCTCCCAGAGAGCTAGGATTACAGGCATGAGCCACCGTGCCCGGCCAACAATACACATTTTTGAGGAAAAATAATGATATTCTGGAACAAAATAAAATTTAGCGAGAAGAATGGCATTTTTTACATTTTTGTAATCTCTTTAATATCTGGCATAATAAAAGATAGTTGGATTTGCATATCTACTTCTGCATTCAATCTGCTGCAATTTGTTATTTTGGTTGAAGTATAAGAAGAAAATCTGGCTTTACACAGATATGTAGTTGGAAAAGAGAAACGTATTTCAATAGCCTCTTAAGATAATTGTGGATATTCTTTTGGTACATTAGAACTCCATACGTGGAAGTTTCTTAAAGGTTAGTTGGAATAAGGAATCTGAAATCATATCAATGAATTTTTCATACTCAATTACATTAAAATCCTTTATTTTGCACTTTGAATAGGTCTTTTATCCATGGTTTTGTAACTTTATGCATTGGTTATTTGGAAAATACTGGTTCCTGAGTTTTGCAGAGCTTCCAAATGTTGAGACATTACCCAAAAAAAAAAAAATCACAATTGTTAATATCACCCCTAATCTCATCAGAGCTCATGGTGGTAGTTACAAGTTTTCCAAAACTCTAATTTTCATTTTAAAGCTTAGATTTTATCATGGACAAGAAATACTGTTGCTTGTTTTTCTTGAAATGACAGACTCACTTCATTCACTTTTGAGAATATGTCTGCCAAAATCTAAGTAAGTGTAGTGTTTCTGTCAATTATTCTTTTAGTAAAATGGTATTGCATGAATAAAGGGGCTAATTCAGTTTACAACTCAATTGCACAAATGGTTTTCCTTAAGACAGTCATTGTATTAGGAACACAGAAAAAGTGCTTCATGTATACTTCCCATTTTGTCACCTAGAACATTAAAAAGATGTGTGATGGTAGAGATTTAATAAAATTAATGATTTTTACTGCTTCATCAAAGGACATTCTTAAATGAACTTTTTTTCTTTTTTACTAGAAGTATGTGAAGAATATAATGACTTCCAGTACAGTTAGGTGTCATAGCTTTGATTCATGTTAAGGTTCTAGCAGTTTTACCCACCATTGCTTTTGTCAACACAGTGAAGAGGGCAAAGAATATCTTAATATTTTTGACTTTTAGGGACTTCAGGGGTCATGGACCACATATTAAGAACCACTATATTAAAATATTTTTGGGTTCTGGGCATATCCTGGCAGCAATTTAATATAAAATAATTTAGGGGAGAAAAAGGTACTTGTACGGTATATGCAACTTTCCTTGTTTTAGATTATTTCAAAATATAAAAATCATAACACAAATGATGGCCTTTCAGATGTTGAAAACTGACATTTATGAGAAAAATAATTTGCAAATTTCAGCAATGTATCAGTAAGTTCTTGTGCAGATTAAATGATATAATGTCCATTTAGTACAGTTCTCGACATATGATTGGTGCTCAGTAATTGATAACTATAATAATTATTACTCCTGTTTTGTTGGTAGAATATTAACTACAATTCTACACGTTTTATATGGTACCTCTGTGTCCTTTGGGGCATCCTAATCCTAGGGTCAGAACGATTTGTGTCAACTTGTTATTCTTGGTTCTTTTTTTTTTTTT
>NW_012150508.1:835310-848879 GCF_000956105.1 Propithecus coquereli | reverse complement strand
TCTCACTCTTGCTCAGGCTGGTCTTGAACTCCTGACCTTGAGCGATCCACCCGCCTCGGCCTCCCAGAGTGCTAGGATTACAGGCGTGAGCCACCTAGCCTGGCCTTGGTTCTAAGAGAATTGGAGAACAAGACAGTGTGTCAATCACCTTTGCTTTTATTTTGGTTTAATGTGTGAAAACTATGCTCCTTTAACAATTTAAATGAAAAGGAGTGTTTATGTTGAACAGAAAAATGGTCCTACTTTTGGCAAAATGTTATTGAACTATATTGTTAAAATTATAAATTGCAATAAAGTACACATTTCAATAGATATTTTAAATTTTATGGTATTTTTTTTTCAAAAGTTCCTTTTTTTAAAAAAAAGAAAGAAAATCAGCTGTTAAGCTTCTTTTTTCTAAATACCCAAGTGTGAGACCCAGGTTTTGAAAATAATACTTTTTTCCTGTGGCTAGGCTAGATTTCACAAAACCAAAATAGAATCTTGTAAGAACAAAGTGACAGGTTAAAATAAAAAGAGGTTGCTTTATAAAAAAAAAAAAAAATTAGCTCAATCAGCATTTTTAGAAGAAAGGTACTGTGTGATGTTTGGCTTCGAATTAATTGTAGCTATCTTTATGTTTGAAAGAAGAAGGGAGGAAAATTACGACGGGTTACAAAAATATCTCTTATTGCTTTCTAACTTGATTTGTAGGTCACAGTTATCAGGCATGGAAAATTGGTCAGCTCTGGCCCAAATCTCCTTGGTAGTCATTTACTACTTCAAGCCAACAGAGAGAAGTAAGATAACTTTAAGAAAAGAGTCATTTTACTCCAAAATAACAAAGAAGCATTTCATGATTTAAAAAATGCTGAGACGTGATAGAAACATTGCTTCATGTGTGAAACTAGAAAGACCATTTTGGCTTTAAGATATGATCGTTTATTAACCAGATTTCTAAAGCAATGGATAAAACTGCTGTGTCCTCTTTCTCCCTAAAGCTGTGTATCGACTCAGTCATACAGTCCTGCAGACTGTCACTTACAAGTCCCTCCCAGCCTGGCCTGTCTCCTGTTCCAGTGCTGTCTGTCTCCTTCGGGCCCTCCCCTCTCATGGGACTAATGAAGCAGCTGCTTTGTCCTTTCCCTGCCACCTGTCACTTTTCATAACAGGCTGTGTATCCTCTACTCTGCCACTATCATTTCCTGCCTAAAAAAAGTGTGATCTTCTCACTCCACAGCTTAATAGCCTCTGCTAAGTACTTACAACACACAGGATCAAATGTAAACTTGTTATAGGGCCAACTTCATAGGCCTGTGACCTGTGCATTTGCACAGGGCCTCACACTTAGAAGGGCCCATACTTGGTTTAATGCTCCGCTCTTGCCATCTTGTAATTCTTAATAACTTTGAACAAAGGGGCCCCGCAAATTACGTAGCTGGTCCTGCTTCTTATCTTGCCACATACAACTTCCACCAGGTTCCTTCTATAAAATTTTTCTTTCCACTTCTCCCTGTGTACCATAAATGCCATCCACAGGGATCCTTACACCAGGCTGTTCCTTTTCTCCACTTTCTGTCTTTGCCTACTTCTCCCTTCTCTGTGTGGCTGGTTTCTATTCTTCCTCAAAAACTCCACACAAATGTTACCTCCTATTTAAACTGCTACTGTGCAAAAGTGAGTTGCTTTCTCTTTGATCCTTTGTTCGTATTTGTTAGAGCATCAGTTGGGTTTACACACATCTTCCTCATCAAAATATAACCTATTTGAAGGTATTTGTTATTGTCCGTAGGTGAAGTCTGACACGTGGGCACTACTCAGTATGTGTTTCTTGGATTTGTTCCATCAGAATATTTACTGAGCTCCTATAAAGTACCAGGTACTGTTGGGCTCTGAGTGTATAGTGGTAAAGGAAAAAAAAAAAAAGCCAGACAAGGATCCTGCCTTCATAGAGTTAACAGTTTAGGGCGATGCTTTGTCTGGGTGCAAATGCCTGTGCTTCTGAATAAATGAGTGATCACATGCCAGGATTTTCAGGTCTTAGTTTAGAATGAGAAATCTTCTGTCTCTTTGACTAGTGGTGGTGGTAGAATATTATGAGCCCTAAGGTACTGGGCATTTTGCATTTAAAAGCTGTTCTCAGTCATTTTGTGACATTAAAAAAGGGGGAGGGGGAATGTCAGCAGGGTTCTCAGGCTTCTTTCATCAAATCTCAGACACCATTGATCATGAAACAACAATGCAGCCTATAACCATTTAAAAAGAAAATTTGCCAATTAAACTGACATGCCATCAATTGTAAAACACCTTGATTTCAAAGATAAAAAGTGAATGAAAATGTGTATCTTGGAATAGATAAAATATAGTAATTCAAAGGTTAATCACAAGCAAACTGAGTCAAAGAAATACTTGGACACTAAAGGTAAGGCTAAAAATAGTACATCATGACCACTGACTGAATGGATGATACGGTAACAAACCACTTTTTAGAGTCGGATGTTCATGGTCAGCTTGAAATAGAATATTTACACAGCTGATGCAAAGAGATGAGACTTAACGACACAGGTAATACCTACAGCATCCTGTACTATAATGGAAAAAATACCTATATGTCAAGCAGCCATCTTTGTAGATATTGCAGATACAGTAGTCCCTCCCCCTTATCTGTTGGGGGGATACAAGACTCCCAGTGGATGCGTGAAACAGGTAGTACTGAGCCCCATATATACGTTTTTTTGATCTGATAACCAAGAGGGCTACTAGGTGACTGATAGGCAGGTATAATATACAGTGTGGATATGCTGGACAAAAGAATAATTCACGTTTGGAACAGGACAATGTGAGATTTCATCATGCTACTCAGAACGATGCACAATTTAAAACTTATGAATTATTTATTTCTGGAATTTTCCGTTTAATATTTTCAGGCCAGGGTTGACCGTAGAAAGTAAAACCACAGATGAGGGAGAACTACTGTATAAGAAAACATTTGTGTAACACTACAGTTTCCTGAGATATATTCTCATTTGCTATCACACGTAATCCTTGTAAGAACTGTGTAGGGTGGTATTATTTCTTGTGGTTTACAGGCTAAGAAATGGAATTCTTGAAAGTTAAAAAGCTTGAGTGAGGGCCCTCTGCCAATGACCAAATGAGCTGGCACTTACATCTAACTGCATCCCATCTCTTCCCAATAAACTCTGCTTCCATATTACTAGCAACATCATCTTGGAATCTTAAGCATGGTAATGTTACAAATAATATTTTGCTTTTTTCTCCCTCAAAAAATTAAATTCAGGCTGGGCATGGTGGCTCATGCCTGTAATCCTCGCACTCTGGGAGGCCAAGGCGGGAGGATTGCTTGAGTCCAGGAGTTTGAGATCAACCTGAGCAAGATCAAGACCCTGTCCCTACTAAAAATAGAAGAATTAACCAGGTGTGGTGGTACTCACATGTGAGCTCACTGGGGGTGAGGCAGCAGGATCTCTTGAGCCCAGGAGTTTGAGGCTGCAGTGGGCTATGATTGACGCCACTATACTGTAGCCTGGGTGACCCTGTCTCAAAAAAATAAATAAAGAAAATTCAGGTGCTTCCATTGACAGGCCTCTTGTTTTCCAAGTGAAGAAAATAAACATCCTTATCTGAAAATTTCTTCGAGGGTGATTTGTCCGAGAGTCCACAATACCTGAACCAAGTGTAGAACTCAGAGCTTTTAAAAGAATGGAACCTCTTCATGTCCTATCAATAGAACAAATTCACATGGCATGAGGTTTTCATTTATTGCAGGTGGTTGTTCTAGTTAAAGACGCTGTGGTGAATAAAATATAATAACCTTGGCTTAAAATAAAGAAATACTTGGTTTGGGAAAGAATCCTGATGAGCTATGATTAATTTTTTGGCTTGACTGAAAGTGGGTCTCTTCATATGAAGTTAAAATTATCATGAATATATTTTCAAGGGCAATGTAAAAAAAAAAAGGACCATTATTTGTGTAGCATCTCTGATAATTGTAATTAAATGGGCCTTTAAAAAACGGAGTGAGAGCAATTATTCCCTTCTAGGGCACAATCACCTTTTCTCCAGAGCTAAATAAGGCTGGCTTTCTCTGTGGGGGGGTGTCTCACCCCAAGGCGTAGGGATGGAAGGGGATGGTAATGCCTGGGGGTAGGAGGGAAAGAAGACAGGAAAAGGAGGGAAGTGGTGAGAATTTGATTAAGGGACTTTTTGGTTTTTTTGTTTTCTACTTAAAATTAGAGAAAGTACAAAAGACTCATCATACATTTTTTATCTCTGTAAATAATGTAAAACATGATAATTTTATGTGAAAATGGAGAGGTTTTTTAAAAACATGCAAGACATTTTTACAGTTATAAAACTGAATTTAATGAATTTAGATTTAAGAAGCTAAAATTGGTAAGCACTGAATATAGTGCTGTTTCCCCAAGAGTCTCTCCTTTCCCCTCATTATCCTTTTCAGGACCGGGATAAGGGAGAGTGGTCCATGACTAAAATACCCTCAACCTTCATATGTGTGCCCCTGAGTTAAGCTCCTACAGTACTTTATTTGTGAGCCTGGACAGTTTCTAAGGCTTCTTATAACTCTAAAATGTTTGAATTTTTATGAGAATGATAGTCCAAACCCATGCAGGACAAATGAAAGAATTGAGTTCTCTCAATTTATATTACATTTTAAAGTGCCTGATAATATTTCATATTGTTGTATCTTAGACATTTCTTACCAGCATGTGGTTTTATTTCCGTGGGTAGGTGTTCAAGAAATATTGAGAGGATGATTTTAATAAATCAGCTGTGTTGGCCTGGATTTATTTACTCACTTAACAGACATTTAGCAGAGTGACCTCTGCTTGATGCCAGACCGGGCTAGGTGCAGGGAATACAAAGATGACAAAGCATGATCCCTGTTGGGAAACAGAGACTCTTTCTATTATGGTAAGTGTGTAGTAGGGTTATACAGAAGGTCTCTAGGAACACAGCCGAGAGAGTACGTGGTTTTACGCTGGAGGAAATGGGAATCATGAAAAATATGTCCACAGAGACAGTGACATGACTTGAATCTGAAAGGATGTTATAATATGGAAAAGATGGAGAAGGGTGAATGTAACAGGGTTTCATGATGGATAGTAGCTGAAACTTAGCAGGGGAAAGTAGGTTGTTTATTTGGAGCAGATATAGGAACAAAGGAGAATCATTTTGTTTGTTTTTATTAATAGAAAAATTATAAATAACACCCAAGCTTATGTAGATTAGACTTCTTTTCTAGCATTCTTAGACTTAATATTCCCAGCCACCTAGGGGAAAAATTTGAGGAAAATCTCTCCAAAATCTATAAAATAATTCTTAGAGACTTAAATTTAAAAGGAGATGGCAAGTTGTTGAGCAAAATCAAAATAATAATGTCCAGGCCTAGACGTTTGGTAAATGTACAGCTATTCTGAATATGTTTGTGACCTTTCTTGGCTTGAACCTAAAAATGTGTTAGTTTTTACATTGAGAGGTTGTTTCAGCAGCATCTTGAGACTGCTTGTGGGTTCAGATCCTTCAATTCCAGACTTGACTTTGAACTAATTCAGGACCCTCTGAGTCAAAAACAGCAATGCGACTGTAGGAATGGGACACCCATGCTTGGAGGTGATGGGATGGCTGAGGCCAGTGAGGGTGTTCATTATTCTGTGGCTCTATAGTTATAGGTAGTATTTGCTTTCTATTTTTCTACAATTGTAGTTATGTGGTTATCAGTGGAGCAGTAGATAAAAAGGGCATGGACAGTATCAGCTCAGCTATTTCTTAGCTTCATTCCCCATTTTTCAAGCCAAAGCTGAGTTTCTGCCTGCATTTCTAATGAGTTGACTTCCTTGAACAGTTCATACCAATCATCAGAGTTTTTTGCTTCTTGGTTTTTGGAGACCTTCTGAGAATCATTTCAATCTGAAAAAAAAAAGTGGGGAGAGGAGAGGGCATGACTGTATTTAACCACAGCTGTAAATTGCAGGATGCCAGCCTATCCAATTTCAAATACTGAATGATTTGTCAATAGGCGCCATCGATAGTATTGAGTATCTTTATATAATGGTGTATAGTATTCTAATCGTGGAATTCTTTAATTCTTTCTTTAAGTATTTACAACTGCAAGATTTTACTATGAGACATTTAAAAAACATTTGAATAAATGGAGAGCCTGGAGGGAATGCCACATTGTCATTCTTCATAAATTTAGTTGAAATGTTTAATGCAACACCAGTAAAAACTGAGACTAAACAGGTGAGGATAAGCAGTACATTTTTGAAAAAGAAGAACAGCAAAGGAGACTTGCACTACTAGAAACATTAAAATCTATCTTAAAGCTGGAATAACTAAAACTAGGGCATTGTGAAAGAACAGAAAAATAAGATAATAAACAGACTATAATTCTGGAATCAGAACCTGGTAGGTACAAGCTCTCTGACGGCTTTATACACCTACCTTGATCAGCCATTGGATGAGGATGCCACCAGAAGAGCATAATCTTGGACAAGGTAACTCTGCAGCTGAGACAGTCTCCAAAGGGGCTGATACCTGAAAGCTATCTGCTGGTGATATTCCCACAGTTGGGGCAACAAGAGTTTCCTGGAAGGGGCAGTTGAGTGGCTTATCTTGTGTTCATTGCAACTTCCAAATTCAATTGTTTGTGTATCTTTATCCTATACACCTAAATGGTATTGATTTTAACTTATTTCAGCTCCTATTCTGGGAAAAAGACAGAAACTATGTCATTCTTTGGGCCCTTGTGGTGGGACAAGACCAGAGTCCCAGAAGAGGTGCCACTCCAAAGGTTTTGGTAAAGTGCTTATTCTTCCCCAGCAGTAGGCTGTTGCTGAGTGGCAAACTGGTGGTCTAATGAAAAACCTTGGGTTGGAGAGGTAGCGAAGGTAGAAACGAGAGTTGGATTACGTGTGTCAGGTATCTGCTTCTGTTCCAGGTGTTTAATTCACGCTTGTGCTGATGTTTAAAGTTAGAAGATTCCTGTCCATTTGTCTTGCCTTCTGTGGGCAGGGTCACATGCAGGATGATAGGCTTTGAGGAGGGGGAAGATACCTAAATTTGCTCCCCTAGTTCCTAAGGATGCCAGCTACCTCCCACCCTAGCCTTTGAGAACATGAGTCATAGTTCACATCTGATTGTCTGGGTCCAGAGAGAGGCAGTTACTGTCCCATTCTTATATAAGCACTGCTATTTTGATTCATATAACTTGATGGTAGAGGTGGAGGCAGTTCATGGAATCCTCAAAGCCCATCCATGCGTCTGGACAAGAGTATGCATGCACCATAATCCTCAGAAAGGAGACATGATGGGAGTCTGCTGGATTCTTCTGAGGAAATTTTCCTCACACTATAAAAGGGACATATCACAAATGGTACATTTATACCATTTCTGCCTCTGAACATTGTTATTTGTCTGCATGTGGTGTATGGAGTAGCAGTGGCCCTCTTGAAACCAGGAGAGAAGCCAAGCTAAGGGAATGAGAGAGGAGGGTGGAAAGATCCCCAGTCATTTGTGTCACACTGTTGAGCAGCTGAATAAAACAGAGCCAACTCCTTGTCTTGAAGCTTAATTCTAATGGGAGCAGATAGACAACATACACATATATTAGTAAAATATACTACGTAGCGTATTAGAAGGTGGTAAATACAATGGAATAATGGAATAAAATAAAGCAGGGAAGAAGATGAAGAATGCTGGGGGAGGGATGGTTGCATTTTTTTAAAGGATGAGCAAGGCAGGCTTCTCTGAGAAGGTAACTAACATTTGCTCAAGGACCCAACAGAGACAAAGGATGAGCAGTAGGGAGAGTAGTTGGAAATGAGTTCAAAGGAGTATTAGCCTGTTGCCAAAGACATTTGGCTTTTACTCTGAGTGACATGGAAATCTTTGGAGGTTTGTGAGGAGGGGGGTGATGTGATCTGACCTATATTAAAAAAGGAAATGCTCACAATAGAGGCAGTGAAAGTGAAGTTTAAAAAAAAATGTTACCTGAACTAGAACATGATACTGGGTAATCCAGGTAGAAGACCAAAAATTGTACTTATCTTGAAAACTCGCACCTGAAGCCATTTTACTTATCCTAATACGAATACAAAGAAAGAGCTTACTTGGGGGTAATTATTAAATAACATTCTTTCCAAAAGTGTCATAGAATTTTCTTAGCAGCACATCTATACAAGACTCTACAATATACGTACATTCAGCAAATCATTTGAGATATAAAAGAGTGAATTTGGTTTAGGGGTTGTGAAGTGGCTTTTATTACTAAAGAGAAATTCTCCTAAATGTCAGTCCATAGTGCTATGTAGTGTGGAAAAATACTTTGCTTTTTAAAATAAATGCATAAAACTATCTTATGTTATTCTTGAATAAAGTTTTTCATTTACTAAATAGTGTCCTTCGGCCTCTTGTTTTGGGGCTTTTTTTGCTGTGAATCTGTGGCTCTAATAGAGTCAGTGTTCTGTACTTACTGGTGGTAAATTCTATGAACCATAGTATGACATGTTGGACCAGCTCTTGTGAAATCACAGCTCGGTGTCTGACTCTCCATTACATGAACACACACATTACTCATTTACACTGGAACAGTAAGTATACCTTTAACACCAAATAAGGCATTTTCTAGGTCAATTTTTCTCTCCAGGTTATTCATGGATTTCTACCTAGGGTCAATACTTTTCATTGAATCTAACTAAGAATCCAATCTCTTGTGGACCAGCTCTTGAGGTTTAGACAGAAATCCTTTTAGATCAAGAATGGATACTTCCTATGAGGATTAATCCTGCATGCTCCGTGATGAGCTGACATTGACTAGGACTGAAGTAAGATTTATTTTTGGAAGCAGGATTTTTAAGTTAATTCTTTTGAATTCTCAGCAAATTCCAAAGAATAAGCATTCTTAGCCTTCTGGACTTCACCAAGTGAAGCAAGAGTGGAGATGGCTGAGGAAGGCAACGAGAGACCTGCACTTATGGAGTGCCTTCTGTGTGCCAGTGGGTGTCACGCGAGCCTCACATCATAAATTGGGTAGAATTAACTTCAATTTCACAAGAGAATGCTGAGGCTCAAAGAGGATGTGCGACTTGCTCAAAGTCATTTTGCAAATAAGTGTGGAAATGAAATTGGTACCTGTGTCTGTGTGACCTCAATGCCCGTGCTCTCTCTTCAAAGGGGCTGAGTGGTGAAGGGAGAAGTAAACATTATACCTTCCTCAGATGAGGTTTGTTTCTCCAGGGTCTCATTTCTGAAGCTATTCTTTTCATCAGCTCTATTTGGACCTTACTAATCTTGTGCAAAGTAGAACACTGAGGTCTTTCTTGTCACTTTATAGCTTTATTACTGTGCATTTTGTATGGAGTTTTAAATGTAGTGACTGTTAACTGTTAACCAAGCTCCCAAATTACAATAAGATCACATTTTATTTCTATTTTAATAAAATGGACTTTTAAAATATACTTTAAAATACTTTATAACATAAAGATTTCTTCCTGAAATTATGAAACATCAATTTACAGTTAAAATCACAAAGCAAGTGCTGATATGTAAAGAGTATATAACATGATATGAATCATGATTTATTATTTGTACCTAAGGATCTAAAAAGTAGTTGTCATTATTGATTTATAAAAGGAGAAATGATAGAGGAACATTTAGCCAGCTCTGTGACAACATTGGAATTTTTATTGCAGAACTATTGTGTTGATTCTATATCATTTCTTAGATGGTCTCATGACTACTTAAAATTATCCTGGTCTAAATTTCATATCAACTTGGCAGGGGTCGGGGGAAGAGTTTGAAAGGAAAATGTTATCAAATGCTTTAGTCCTAATTGCCGTGTATTAATTTTCTCTATTTCTCCCCATTTGTGTTTTTTTTTCCCCATAGAAGAAAAATTCAAAGTGGAGACAAGAACCATTGCTGCTGACTTTGCATCAGAAGATATTTATGATAAAATTAAAACAGGCTTGGCTGGTCTTGAAATTGGCGTCTTAGGTTTGTATTTTTGCCGCACTTACAGATTCTTCTTGTATTATTATTTAACTTTTACTATAACTTTACATTTTTTCTTTGGATGTTAGATGTTTAGTAGTAAAATGACTAGTGAGAAGAAAATTGTCCTATTGATCATTAATGATCATCTAACTGATCATTAGATGATATTAATCTATATATGATTAAATCTTTGTGTTTTTAGTTATATCTTAATGATGTACAATTTTGGGAATTTTCCCTTCCTGCTTCATTTTCAATCTCATTCTCTCTGTATATGTTACAGTCATCCCTCAGTATCCATAGGGGATTGGTTCCAGGACCCCCTGCTGATACCAAAATCCACAGATGCTCAAGGCCCTTATAAAAAATGATACAGTATTTGCACATAACTTATGTACATCCTCCTGAGTACTTTAAATCATCTCTAGATTACTTATAATACCTAATACAATGCCTACACATCACTTCATTTATGTGGATTTAATGTAGTACTACGTGTGTGACAAAGTTTTGCTTTTTGGAACTGTGGAATTTTTTTTTCCCCAAATATTTTCAGTCTACACTTGGTTGAATCCTTTAAGGTGGATGATGTCTATCCATTTACAGTTGAGGAAATGAAGGCTTTGAAAAGTGTTCTCAGCCTTTTGTTCATTTTTGCTCCCTTGAGAAACCTTTTTAGATATTTCTGCCGATATAACCCCTCATGAAATTTTAATACCACAGAAAAACACTATATTTGATTAAGTACTTTACTGTATATATATCTATGATTTATGAAAAAAAGAATAAAATCCCCCTACACCACCACCAGATTTTGTCCCCTTTGTGGAGATTTGCCCTGGTTGA
Organism: Propithecus coquereli; assembly: GCF_000956105.1. Taxonomy (NCBI): domain Eukaryota; kingdom Metazoa; phylum Chordata; class Mammalia; order Primates; family Indriidae; genus Propithecus; species Propithecus coquereli. The sequence goes on along the minus strand of NW_012150508.1, from coordinate 838,022 downwards.
AAATACATAGTTTAGAGAGGTTAGTGATTTGCCTAAGGTCACATAAAGATTGAGTAGCGCAACTGGAATTCAGTCTTATATTTGTTTTTTCTAAGTCTATGACTCTCTTTTGTTATACCTCAGCTACCTTGCTCTTATTACCAAGAACAGATGCATTTACTGAGATAATGGGAGTATTGAACTTTGTAAGAGAAAAGATTCACCAGAAGATTTTACGGGGAAAAAAGGGCTTTGATAAGTTTCCCACCATTCATTGAGTCATTTCTAGAAAGAGATAGGGTAGTTAGTTCAGAAAAACTTCACATTCTCATTAAATCTCTTTATCCTACTCCCTAAAATGGTGGGAAACTGCTAATTTTCATTGTTTTCTTTATTGGGCTATAAAATGAAGAGAAATTTTTTTTAATACTTCCTAACATTTCTTTGGCATAATGACCCCACCTCCCTTCCTCATACTATAAAAGAATGGTTTGTGTGTTTTTTTTAAAGAGATAGTGACTTCTCTCCATTGCCTAGACTGGAGTGTAGTGGCCCAATCATAGCTCACTGTAACCTTGACCTCCTGGGCTCAAGTGATCCTCTCACCTCAGCCTCCCAAGTAGCTGGGACTATAAGCATGAGCTACTATGCCCAACTGGTTTTTATTTTTTGTAGAGAGGGGTTCTTGCTATGTTGTCCAGGCTGGTCTCAAACTCTTGGCCTCAAGCAATCCTCCAGCCTAGGCCTCCCAAAGTGCTAGGAATATAGGCATGAGCCACCATGTCTGGTAAGAATGGTCTCTTATGTAATTTCTAGATAAGGCAATTTTAAAAAATCACTTGAACAAGTATAGCCCTAATAGTACCCTTGGATGTGGATTTAACCTTGGTTTTGACATGCTATTCTTTCTCAGCTCCTGTCTGGTCCATATTATACATCACCATGCCGCATACTCCCATACTACTAATCCCTCACTTAGCACCAGTAGACAGAACATGAATGAAAATACAGGTCTAGTTTTTGCCTTTGTGTCTACACATTCTTCTGTAAAGACATATATTGCTGAGAGTCTTTCAAAGTTTCTCTTCCTTAGCCTAGATCTGGAATCCATAAAGTACCACTGACAACTGCATAAATCTTGACTTTTTTAAACTTTTAAATCAGCAGCTGTAACTTACTAGCCAGTATTGACACTTCCATGGTCCATCTTAACCTGTTTTCAGTCTAGTGATGAACTAGGGAAGGAAGGCTGGCTTAGGCAGGAGGTTGGATGGAGAATCCCTAATGAGAGGAGACTGGAAGAAAGTCTTATTGTCTAGAACTTGTGTTCTTGGAGAATGACTTACCTTCAGAAGTAGTTCAGTTCATCACAGTTGTCCTTAGTTTTTCATAAATTTTAGCTGCTTCTTGCTAGGTGATCATGAAATGTAGTTGCCATGGGACTGTGGCATTGACAATGGAAAATATTGAGTATTGGGTTGCTGAAGGGCTGGAGGTTTATATATGGCACTCTTTTAGCTGTTCATTCTTGCCCCAGTGTATGGAAAAGCTTCACTTTGAGTTTGGGCATGATAGATAGATAGATCTGTTAACGATGAGAGTATAGGACACATGATCCCCAAGCACTTTTTCCCAGTTTCTCGAGTCCTAGAACTTGTGTCAATACATAGCACTGATATTTAGACAGAAGGACTGATGTTTTCGCTGGCCTTGTATGCTAAACGAACCATTGTTTTTGTGGTCCAGCTCCTTAGTAAGTTGCTGTGAGTTAGTGATTTATACTCCTCTTCATTCATTTATTTAATTAATTCAACAATCAATGAACTGGAGAAACAACAATGAACAAGAAAGCTATCCACGAAATAGGAAAGGCAACATTGAACAAAATAGTTATCTGTGGGTTAAATGCTTTGAGAAGGAAAGGGCAGGGTGTAATAAGAGTATAAGGGAAAAGAGAGTTGATACAGGGAGAAGTAATGACTTGGCCTAGCCAGTGGGGTATCCAAAAGGAAGATTCTAGAAATATTTAGGAAGTAGGTAAATCAGGATTTTATGAGAGATTGCAAGTGTGATGAAGAAGAGAGAACTCATGGATTCATGGATGACTTTCAGGTTTCTGGTTTAAGCATCTGCACCAATATTGCCATGATTGAAATGGGGAATCCTTGAGGAGGAGCCTTTTGTGGGGAGTGAGGATCACTTAAGTTTGGGGTTCCCTGAGGATGTCCAAGTGGGATTGCTAACTTAATAGTTGGATATATAGGTCTAGATTTCAGTACAGCTCTGGACTGGAGATACAGTCTGGAGATTAGCCATCCATGAGTAGTGATCTCATTGAATCAGTGAGACTGGAGGTGATCCAAGGAGAATGTACAGAATATAAAGAGAAACTGAAGATAGAGCTCCTTTGAGTTCCTTCTCTCCCATCAGAGGCTGCCTGGAGTATATAGGGTCAAGGAAAGATAGTTTTTTGCATGAGTTCAGCATGTCCAATAGAAATATTACACAAGCTACATATGTAATTTTAAATTTTCTAATAGTCTCATTTTTTAAAGATTAAAAAGAAACAAGTGAAGTTAATTTTAATTATTTCATTTTAACCCACCATATCCAAAATATTATCATTTCAACATGCAATCAATATAAAAGATTTTTGAAATACTTTGCATTCTTTTTTCATACTAAGTCTTCGAAATCTAGTGTATATTTTACAGTTAGAGAAAATCTCAATTC
>NW_012150508.1:814374-833720 GCF_000956105.1 Propithecus coquereli | reverse complement strand
CAGGGAGACATAATTTACCAAGGCCAAAGGAGTAGCCTTGGATTTGAAGTATGCCACAGATAATACTTTTTTCAAATTCTGCTGTGACTTTTTTAACTTTTAAAAAAGAGCGAGATTCTTTATTCTAGAAGTAGAAAGATCCTCTTGGAAAAATACAGTTACGTAGTTTGTGATTTGATTTTAAAAATAATCAGCCATAGGTTTATGCAAAGTTTTAATTCATCCCAGACCAGAATTTCCCCATGCCAAATGCTCTCAAAGTCTCCACCCATAGTGTCATGGTGTATATGAGCTGTAGAATCAAGAGAATCTGAATCCGTTGGTATAGGATGGCCTGTGTTACCGTGCTGGCTTAGTGTATTCAGGAATATTTGTCAGCAATCGACATTTTTGGTCCTATCCGTACATTGTCCAGAATATTAAAAGGCCTCATTTTAACAACAGTGTATATATATAATAAAGGTCAATTGATTGCAAAGAATCACTGATTGCCAAAGCTGAAATAGACTTTATTCTCTTTACTTCCTATGCCCTTTGTAAATGATACTTGCTCCGCTAATATACTTGGTGAGTTATTTTTTTAATTAGTGTACTTCCCTTTTCAGCTAAATGCAAACTCTTTGTTATCCTTGGACATGCTCTGCTTTCCTCATTAAAGTTTATGGATTTGGGGAAGCATTTGTGTTCCATTTTTCTCCCCTAAAACCTAGTGTTTCTCAGAATGTTCTGGGATAGAGATTGGTCGAATGTAAATGTTATATTTACTAAACTAAATGATAGTTTGAGCAGAGATACTCATCAGAGTTAAGTTCAGTCACCTCTGTCTCTGTGTATACTAAAGTTTTCAAAGTTTCTCAACACAAGACCTCAGAGTATTATTAGCTTCTTGGGGAAAGGACTAGTTAACTTCCAGTTGGCAAACTGCTAGTTAATTGGTTTGGGATCAAGAGAGGGCTTCCTTATAGTTCAGTCCTCAAAGGATCAAAGAAAGAGGAATAGATGTAGGCCTAGGAGAAAGAACCAAGGGGCTGCAGGAGCTGTGCTGAGGAAAACTTTTCTGGGATTGCGTGGAAGGAAGGGAGATTGAGCATGCTAGGAAGTTATGCAGCTTCCCAGTCCCTGTTGATTAAGGAAGTTACAAATAGAAGAGTCTTATTTCTTCAGAGGGTTTAGAAATACGTAGAGCTATGGATTATCTTCTTGTTGTTCTCAAGAACTTTACTAATTAAAAATTAGTTTTAAATTGCCCTCTTTTGAAATTTAAATGCCTCTGAAAGGGCCAATGGCATCTATCAGTTATGTCTTATTGGGATCAGTCTATTCAGTTTATTACCTGTTTACTTCTTGCTGGATCAGTCACCCTGAGAAAATGGCTATTTTAGTTAGTAAAAGGCATGGGAAACTCATTTTGAAATGGAGAAGGAAAGGCTTAAAGAGGAAACTATGTGGTAGGTTGGTGATCAGTGTGGTGCTCAGATGGGGGAAGAGCAGAAAGGCAAAATAAAGTTAGTTGGGAGGGCATCAAAGATAAACTTCATGTATGTGGAAATATTACCCCCACCCCTTTCTTCTGTAGCCCTAGTATGAAAGGCTCAGACTTAAGAAAGGGCAGAGGCTATTAGCCTAGGTATATAGGAAAGGATTTTATCATCCTAGGTGATAGGATGGTGGTTTGGGAAGGAGGTAGGGTTTCTCTGTTATGCCAGGATACAACTCTTGTGCCCTTTAAGGGCTTAGGACACTTCCAAAACTTCCCTTTTGTAATACTACAATCAAATTCTGTCACTAACCACCCAGCGTTAGCATAAACTTTATAGTTTCAAGGACACAGTCCCCAAAAAGACTACCCTCCCTTCAGATACCAGCCACAAGTTTGGGGGTCTCCAGGTCACTTGCACTTTTGACCAACTGGCTACAAATTTGTAGGTTCTCATGACCCCTTCAGGGTCAATAAGTTGCTATAATAATTCATAGAACTCAAGAAAGCACTGTACTAAAGATGACAGTGGGAAGTACACTAATTATTAGGAGGGATATAAATTGGGATCAGCCAAATGAAGAGACACACAGGGCAAGGTCTGCGAAGGTCCCAAACACAGAGCCTTGGTGCCTTCTTCTTGTGGAGTTGGGACACCTCACCTTCTTGGCACATCCGTGTGTTTACCAGCAAAGAAGGTCCACGAGGCTTCAGTGTCCAGAGTTTTTATTGGGGTTTCATTATGCAGGCATGATTGATTAAATCACTGGCCACATGATTTAACTCAATCTCCAGCCCTCTTCCTTTTTCTGGAGATTGGTCTGGCTCAAAGCCCCAGCCCTCTAGTCACATAGTTGGTCTTTCTGGTGACCAACCCCCATCTTGAGTTATTTTGATTCTACTGCCGGGTATATATCCAAAAGAAAGGAAATCAATATATCAAAGAGATATTTGCACTCCCATGTTTATTACAGTACTATTCATAATAGCCAAAATATGGAATCAACGTAAATGTCCATCTGTGGATGAATGGGTAAAGAGAATGTAGTATATACACACCATGGAATATTCAGCCATAAAAAAGAGTGAAATCATGTCATTTGCAGCAGTATCAGTGGAACTGGAGGTCAATATGTTAAGTGACATAAGCCAAGCACAGAAAGACAGATATTGCCTATTTTTACTCATATGTGGGAACTAAAAATGTGGATCTCATGAAGATAGAGAGTAGATTGGTGGTTATCCAGAGGTTAGGAAGGGTGGGGAGGGGCAGGTAAAGAGAGGTTAATAAATGGGTGCAAATATACACTTAGATAGAAGAAATAAGACCCAGTGTTCAGTAGATCAGTAGGATAACTCCAGTTAATGTTGATTGTTTCAATATAGCTAGAAGAAAATAATTTGAATGTTCCTACCGTAAAGAAAGGATAAATGTTTAAGGTGATGGATATCCCGATTACCCTGATCTGATTATGTGAATATATCAAATGATCACATATGTGCCCTGAAAATATGTACATCTAGTATGTATTAATTTTTTAAAGTTCAAAAAAAAAATCAGGTGTGATCGTGGGCCTGCCATGAATAACAAAGACACTCCTATCACTCAGGAAATTCCAGTGATGTAGAACCTCCATTCCATTAACAAAGAACAGACAAATTTTTCATTATACAGCACCTTTCCTTTCCCGTTTGTTGGTTGATTCATTCAATCAACTTGCATATTAATTCAGTAAACAAGTAAAATTCCAAATAAAACAGACGTTGTTTCTGCTTTTATGGACAATAGCCATTGAACAAGTATTTGAGAATGTGTTGTGTATAATGAAAGAGTATGTTACTGAGAAGGGTAAGGGTCTCACAGATGATCTCCCTGAGAAAGTAATGTTTAAGTCGAAACCTGAAGCCTAATTAACGTTGGGAGAAGAGATGTGGGAAGGGTTTCCAGGTGGAAGAAACAGCATGCACGAAAGCACTGAAGTCAACGTGCTTGGCATGTTGGAGGGACTGACAGAAGACCTGTGAGTCTGGAGCGAGGATTTCAAAGGGGACAGTAGCAAGAGATGAGTCTGGAGATTAAGCAGAGCCAGATCTTGAAAGTCTTAGAAAACCAGGTTAATAAGTTTGGACTTTATTGGAAGCACAATGGGAAACCATTGTAGAATTTTAAGCATGAATTGACAACATATTAAGCATTTTAGAGGGCTCATTCTGACTCCCAAGTGGAAGAAGGCAAGATTTGGTATGAGGAGACCAGTAAGGCTATTTCGGCAATGATGCATAAGATGGGATGGCGGTGGGAACGGATAGAAATGGATTGGCTAAGAGAGATGTTAAGGAAATAGAAATAGGACCTATTTTTGATGAAGGTCCTCATCAGAGATCTTGAGTGAATAATGATAATAACAGTCTTGTTTTATCTTAAAATCATTATTGCCAACCTGCAGTGAGTATTTTTTATATGTCAGATACCATGCTAATGAATTTCATTTAATCCTCAACAACTCTATAAGGTAGATACTAATATTTCCATGCCCATTTTACAGACAAGAAACAGAGTTACAGAGGTTAAAGACATTGTCCAGAATTAGACAGCTGGTAATTAGCAACTTCCAGGTTCTGACTTGAGCAACTGGATGTGACTTCCCTAGGACAGAGAACTTTGGATCAGGAGCAAATGCTGTAGAGGAAAATGATGATTTTGCTTTGGGATATGTTAAAATTGAGATGGCTGTGAGAAATCCGAGTGGAGATTCAGACAGACAGTTGGATCACTGGACACAAATGCCCTTCTTCGCTGGAAGGGCATTCAACACCTTGGTGTTGAATGAGGCAGAAGCCTGGTATAGACAATCATGGCAAACAGAATAGGTACATGGATTTTTCTATCTGTCTATCTGCCTACCTATCTATCCATATATATGTGTATGTGTGTATGTACACACACCAGGAGATTCATCAGAAACATTATTAGACTAAGTATAGTGTCTTGTAGTTCCATTAGATGTGTTGACTGAGATTGGATTTGTAAAGTGAGCATAAAAGTTTTAGAATCCAAATTTATTTCTTTTTGCTCAAAAAACCACTAATGGTATTAGTTAAAGCAGAACCTTTAACTTAAAACTGGATAATTAGCTTTGTGATTTCAGAAATGTAAGTAGAACCATAAGTCATGAAATTGATAAATGTTCTTCCTCTCGGCTAACATTTAACTACCAACCTCATGTCATCCTTCTTTCCTCACCCCCTTTTCTAATTTTATGTATGGCAAATCTTACCTAGTTTTGTAATGAGTATCACATAGCCATTTATTATTAAACAGTGGAAATGAAATGTTCTGTTATGTTGCTTCTGACTCAATCTTAATTTTTCAATTTCTGATTAAAGGCACTCCAAATTTAAAGCTTTGTAAACTCTCTTTTATTTGGAAATTGCTACTCACAAGTATATGAAAACTGTAAAGTTTGCAAAATGTTTTACATGGTGTTCCAAATATCATCTGTCAGAGTATGAACATGTGCTAGCTACAGCAATATGTTAAATAAGGCAAAGAAGGAATTTTCATCACTTTCCAAACTCTCTCTATAGACTGTAAAACTAGATAGATCTACTTGAATGAAATAAAGAGGGTAGAGGAGCAATTAGGAGAAATTTAATCAGTATAAACAACTATTCTGGTTAACTGTTGCCCAGAGCTCTGTCTTTCAGAAGTATCTCTCCACTTAGGTGTTGGTCTCTCCACTTAGGTATTTACAAGCAGGGCACTTTGTGTTGGGCACAAACTAGGAGTTCAATAAATTTTTGTTGAATAAATGACCACACAAAAATAACAACTCCTCCTCCTCCTCCATTTATTAACGTATTACTATGTTCCAAGCATTGGGTTAAAGATTTTATGCATATTATTTTATGTAATCCTTGAATTATTATCTCTATTTTGTATATAAGGACAATGAGGAAACTGAGGTTTATCAGGGTGAAATCATTTGCCTCTTGTAGGAGCTGGTGGTAGTGGAGCCAGGACTGAATCCTGGGTCTATTGGACTCTGAAATCTGTGCCCTTTTAGCTCAAAAATTTAAGTTAAGACAGGAAGGGTTTCCCCCAATTTTGGTATATATACTATTACTGAAGTCTACATTTTAAAAATTCAGTTTATTTTTAAATACAATGAGGTGACAGCATTCTTTTCAAATGAGTTTTTATTAATGAACTCTAATGTGAGTGTTGGAACTGGATTAGTGTGTATAACCATAAATGTGACTGAAATGTTAACATTTTCTGCTTTGGTGAAATGTAGAATACTTTGCATTATTTTATATATATTAATATATTGGGAAGTCCAACCATTAGACAAAGTATTTTTAAACCACCTTAATTTCTTATGTCTTTAATCTGGAAAGAGAAGCAGGTCGAAGGTGGTCTGTGTTGGGTTACCCGTATCTGTTATTATTGTGTTTGTTCAAATGGATTTTTAATTTCTAGTACTTTATTGTTATTTGCTTCTCGTGCCCAACCCATATACTAAAAATCTAATTTTCTGATGACATCATTATATCTCTAGAGCAGCTGGTTATGATAGAGGATTCAAAGTCCAGTGAGATCAGCAGCAAATGAACTTAGAAGAAACAGAAATCTTATGTATATTCTTTTGTTTTTTTAAGTAGAGCTGTGGCAATGATTTTTAAAAGGTAGTATGATGTAATTTAGAATATATATTTATAAAACATTCAGAATTACTCCATGGATTTTCTGAGTCTTTAAAATGCAGCACTGTATCAATATTAGTGTTTGTGAAGTTGTGGCTGGGGGCGGAGGAGAGCCTGGCTCAGCACAGCTTACTGTCAGCTCCTCCCTGCCAGGATCAGCTCTAGGGGATGGCTCCTCTGCCTGCCACCACCTTCCCTTTCGACTTCCCTTGTCCTTGTTCTTGATCTATCTTCACCTCTGTTCTCTGTCTCTCCCTTCTCATGTGCTCTTCCCGGTCTTAGAACTCCAGTCAGAAACCGATAGGAAAGATTTTATTACTGTACAAGGTCCTTCAGTGATTACTGGGATACTGGTGGAAATTCTGCAATTACACAGACACCCTTTGTTTTCTGAAAGACGTAGTGTGTTACAAAGGGGTTTGCAAGTCACTGGAAAAAAAAATTTCAATCTGTCTCTGGTGCCTCACTTGAAGAATTCAATCAACCTCACTAGTAAACATGTTTAATGCTAATTTAAGATGCTACCATTTAGAGGAGATTTTCAACTATCTGAATAATGTTGGAACAACTTGTGGCATTGTTTGGTTTGGTGAATCCTATAATGAATCCTGTAATATGTAGAGATGGCATGGCGTTTAATGAGATTTAATTACAATGGGAGTATTTTCATCCTTCACTCCCACCCAAAGCCTGTTCTCTTCCTTTTGCAGTTCCCTGAAGGCTTTCAGCCTGCTGTTTGGCTATTGCTGCCACCTAATGTCTCAAAATAAAATTGCAATGCGTTCGCCTTTTCCAAAAGATTTGCACTATTCTGCTGTTTATGGAAATAACCGTTTGAGAGCAACAGTTGTTTTGCTCTATACTCTTAAGTAATAGCATCCTTGGCTGGGCACAGTGGCTCACACCTGTAATCCTAGCACTCTGGGAGGCAGAGGCGGGAGGATTGCTTGAGGGCAGGAGTTTGAGACCAGCCTGAACAAGAGCGAGACCTCATCTCTACTAAAAATAGAAAACACTAGCTGGATGTGGTGGCGCATGTCTGTAGTCCCAGCTACTCGGGAGTCTGAGGCAGTAGGATTGCTTGAGCTCAGGAGTTTGAGGTTGCTGTGAGCTAGGCTGACACCACAGCACTCTAGCCCAGGTGACAGAGCAAGACTTTTGTCTCAAAAAAAAAAAAAAAAGTAATAGCACTCTAAAATGATTACCTATGGTGGGGAGATTATGAATAGCATACATTCCACAAACAAAAGGTAGAACTAATAAAGCAGGAAGGGATTTAAGAGTCCTAATCTCTAGTATAGGACAAATTGCCAGTGTGACCTTGCCATATACTTCCCCTCATAAAACTGGACACAATACTCTGAATGGCCTATTCCAGCTGTAACATTGTTTTATTGTGTGTACTTTTGGTTATAAAAGCATAGCCCTTCTAGTGATATCATTTGTTTCTTTGGTCTAAAGTTCTCAGCGTTTAACGTTTTCTTTTTTTATTGATATATTTGTGCATATTTATGGGATACATGTGATATTTTGTTACATGCATAGAATGTTTAATGATCAAGTTAGGGTATTTAGAGTATCCATCACCTCAAGTGCCTATCATTTCTATGTGTTGGGAACATTTCAGGTCCTATCCTCTAGCTATTTTGAAATATATAATACATTGTTGTTAACTATAGTCACCTACTCTGCTATCAAACATGAGAACTTATTCCTTCTATCTAACTGTATACGTGCACCCATTAACCAACCTCTTTTTTTTTCATTTTTTTTAAATTTTTTTTTTTTTTTATTTTTCACATCCCTCTGTAATAACCAACCCCTCTTCATCCCCCCACCCCCATACCATCCACACGTCCTTCCCTACCTCTGGTATCTATCATTCTACCCTCTATCTCCATGAGATCTACTTTTTTTTTAGCTCCCACATATGAGTGAGAACATGCGATATTTGTCCTTCTGTGCCTGGCTTTTTTCACTTAACATAATGATCTCCAGTTCCATGCATGTTGTTGCAAATGACATGATTTTATTCTTTTTTATGGCCGAATAGTATTCTGTTGTATATATATATCACATTTCCTTTATCCATTCATTTGTTAATAGGCACTTAGGTTGATTCCATATCTTGGCTATTGTGACTGGTGCTATGATAAACATGGGGTGCAGGTATCTTTTTGATATATTGATTTCTTTTCCTTTGGATAAATATCTAGTAGTGGGGTGGCTGGATTGTATGGTAGTTCTGTTTTTAGTTTTTTGAAAAACCTCCATGCTGTTTTCCATAGTGGCTGTACTAATTTACATTCCTACCAACAGCGTATATGAATTCCCTTTTCTCTGTATCCTCGCCAGCATCCGTTATTTCTTGTCTTTTTGATAATAGCTGTTCTAACTGGGGTAAAATGATATCTCATTGTGGTTTTGTTTGCATTTCCCTGATGATTAGTGATGTTAGGCATTTTTTCATATGCCTGTTGGCCATTTGTATATCTTCTTTTGAGAAATGTCTATTCATATTCTTTGCTCACTTTTTAATGGGATTATTTGATTTTTTACTATTGAGTTGTTTGAATTCCTTGATATTCTAGATATTAGTCTTTTGTCAGATGAATAATTTGCAAATGTTTTCCCATTCAACAGGTTGTCTCTTTGCTTTGTTGATTGTTTCTGTAGCTGTACAGAAGCTTTCTAGTTGAACATGTTTTCTTATAGAGCTATGTTAAATAGATGTTCACATTTCCATTGTGTGAATAGATAGCTTTGATAGCTTTTCTTTGCTCAATTAGCATAGACAGATCTGAAGACTCTGTATTGTTAATACAGCCTTAACCAGAATAACACTGCTGCTTGCTTAGTTATTCGTGGACTTTCTTAGCTTAACTTTGTACTTGTACGTGTTAAGATTACAAAGTCAACTGCTGCTTACAAAGTTTTCAGATTTTATTTTTATAAAACCAATCTGGGCTTTAAAAGATTTATAATTATACTCTTCAACTCTTCCTTAGCATTTTAAAATATAGCATTAATACTTCCATGGGCTAGAAAGAAATCCAAAGAAAGTAAGTTTTCTAGATTTGGAAGAGTGGAGGGAGATAGAGTTTGCTGTATGTGACGGATTTTTTTTTTGATCCTGAAGAATGTTACAATTTGGCAAAGCCTTTCTTTGAGGATTCTGCTATCTTAAACTGACTTTGTAAAGAATATTTTGTTTATATGCAACATTTTAGCAGGTATTTTGAGTGTTGCTGTTTCTCTTAGTTATACCCTAAATAAATTATTTGTCCTTTATAATTCTATGGTAGTTAAAGCAAAGTCAAATGAACATAAAGCTTTACCTTCAACTAATTTTGGCTTAGTAGTTAATAGATCATTTATAGTATTGATTCTTAGGACCCCTGGTGGGTTGAGAACCTATTGAATAAAATAAAAATGGATTTGGACCTGCTGTTATTAATTATGTTTTGATACTATCCCTATTGAAATGAGTATGAGTACTAATTAAATACAGTTTGCTTTGCCATCATCCTTTGCCTACATATTGTCAGACAGATTTCAGTGCTATTGTTCAAGCCATCCTGACCGAATTTTGCAAGTAGAATCTTGAGACTCACAGCCTCAAGTGACTGGCTTGCAGTTAAATTTAGAGCCCTTATTGAGTTCCTTTGAACTATTAATTTTGTTAGTCTATTCAAAAGTTGCTATTACTACTATCAGGTTTATCTAGCACAATTCCTTATAAGCCTGAGCAGACAGATCATAATTTCATTATCTTTTTGCAACCAAAACCTCTCTTTTTAAAAATACTTCACAATTTTATTAAACATTGCTATCAGATTTCTGTTTATTATCCAATTATTACTGATTTTCTTCTTCTGAGTTGAATACTAGATGAAGGTATATGAATGCTTTAATGTAGTGGTTAAGAGCCTAGAATCTGAAGTCAAATTTCCTGAGTTTGAATCCTGGCCTACTTTGCTCTATGACCTTGGGCAAGTTATTTAACTGCTTTGAATTTCAGTTTTCTAATATGTAAAAGGGAAATAATAATAAGAACTACCTAATAGGGCTGTTGTGATGATTAAATGTAGATAGATAGCTAGATAGATAATGCCTTTCATGAGTTATTTATTTAGTTAAATTCCAAGATATTTTATTTATTTTTTGATTCCTGCAAATGTTCTTTATTCTAGGTTTGTCTTTGTCTTTCCAGGGCTAGGGAAAACCATAGGATATTTGAGTATTAAAGTTATATACCTAATTATATATAAATTTATTCATATCTTGTCAATTGTCTTATAGCCCCAAACTTAGGTTAGGTGATTGCGAATGGGGGGAAGGGCTGTGAGGAAAATTAAGACATCACCTCAACTTTTGATAGATGGTTGTTTAAAGATATTTGGTGTGACCTACTCTCTTGGCCACCAGAACAATGCCTTCTCTCTCACTTCCCAGATGAAGTCAGGCTTTTCAGAGAGAGGCTCCCCTGGCACTCTACACTGTAATGAAATAATTGTTTGATTCTTTTTGTTGAGTGCCTTTCTCTTCCTACTAGATTATATGTTATGACACCAAAACTTTTTTCCCCCTCCTTTTTTTGGTTCCTAGCATGTCTTGCCCAAAAGTGTATAGTAAATATTTGTCGAATAATTAAATGAGTTCTCATTTTAGAGATGAACAGAGATGCATATTGTACATGACCTGTCCCAATTTGTGCATTTTCTGAAAACAGTTATAACTAGTAACTCAAGTTTCAAGTTTTCTATGCCACAGTTCTCTCTCTTCTTTCTAGTACACTATGAAAATTTAAGATCTAGAGTAATACCTACAAATGACTTATTACAGAGGTATAGAATACACATATCCCAAGGGGCTATGAAAAGTGAGAGGCAAGTATAAGTTCTTTTGTCAGAGTTGGATGATAGGTACAGAAAGGCTTAAGGAAAGAAGAGACATTTGAACCTGACTTTTAAGGATGGATAGATTTGGGATAGAAAGGTATGGGAAAGGTTACTCCAGCCATAAATGGCATTTTACATAATTGTATGTATCATTTTAGCCTTGATATCTTTAATGCCATTATTTCAATAAATCTTTAAAATATATATATATTAGCTAATGATCTTATCCTATTTCAGTGAACAATGTGGGAATGGCATATGAATATCCTGAATACTTTCTGGACGTTCCTGACTTGGACAATGTAAGTCTTTCTTTGTATATTATGGTAGCAAAAATAACATATGCAGGTCTTCTTGGTGAGACAATGTGGTATAATGATTCAGACTACGAGCCCTAGATTCCAACTGCCTGAGGTTCACACCCTGAGTCTTCTACTCAGGGGTACCTGAGTACCCCTGGGGATGATCCTAACCATACTTACTCTCAGTTTCCTTGCTTATAAAATAGGCAAATAGGGATGTTAGAAGGACTGAATGAGAAAATATTTACAACCTCATTTATACAGTGCCAGGTTCAATAATAGCTTTAGTTTTATTTTTATTTGTATTATAGCAAAACAGCTCTACTTTAAGTAATGATTTTAAACATCAATTTAAAAATTGCAGGTATGTTAATGTATAACAACGTGGTTGATTCAGGTAAACTAGCTCTACCAAAATGAAAGCTACATCCTTGCTGTGTGCATAATCCTTTACTGAAAACTAGAAAAGCATATCATTGAAGGACTATGTAAATTTTTTTATATTATAGAAAATCTTAGGTTCAAGAATTTCTACTCTCCATATTAGCAGAGAGGAAATTGCAAAGTGTTCTATTTATTTTAGATTTAATGTGTCTTTTTGCTTCCAGGTTTTACTTTCACATATTCCTTGGTTTTGCATATTTACTCTTGTTAGAAAAATGCTGTAACACTGAGAGTAAAATAAAATCTGCCTCTGCACCTCAACTCTTGTCATTTTGCAAGGTCTCTGTAATATCTGGGGAGACTTTCAATGCGTCTCTAGATTACTTAAGTATGTATCTAGTATGGTCACTTTTGTGGTGAAATCTATATAAAATTATTAATTGTTTTTTACAGATCATCAAGAAACTGATAAATATTAATGTTCTTTCAGTTTGTAAGGTAAGCAGCTTCTTATAAATATGCCATCATTTTTTGGCTCTTTGTATTCAAAAACAGTAACATAATCAGCTCGTTCACTTCAGTCTACTCTTGTTTAGATGTGTGTATATATTCCAGTGGTCTGTTTACTTATGTCCTCAGAAAGTAGAAAGAACTGAACACCAAACAGGTGTCTGTATTATTTTGCTTTTTAAAAACTGAACAGTTATTAAATGCCTTCTATATACAAATACTGTGGTAGGCACAGGGTCTACAAAAACCAACTTAGGCCAGAGATTCATTTTTACAAAGATTTCATCCACATGCTATTCATCGCTGATAAATTATTTCCATTTTGTCTCCCCTGTGATACATTTGAGTTGGTAAATGTTGTGGTGAAGCAGTGTATGGAGAATATGGGACTATAAAGTAACAAGGGTGATTTTTGTAAGCCACACATAATAACTAGTTGCTAAGCATGCTTTATAGCTATGTAGCTTTATATGCCAAAGACAGCACAGTCACTATCTGCCAAAAGAAAGAATATGTAGCAAACATAAACATCTTAACACACATTTTTCTTTATGTTTTAACAGTAACTACAAAAAGATACCATACCTTGATTACACATACCAGAGCAGTGAAAAATATTGCCTGAGACAGAATTTCCACGGGTAGTGTCAGATACTTTAAATTTGAACATACCTATAGAAAGCCAAATCCATTTTCAATTACTCATATATACTAGTTTATTTAAGGAAATCAAAAAGTGTTTAACTCAAAACTATTAGAACTGACCAGATAAATATAAATAAGAATTTAATTATTAATTTTCACTTTATGGCATTGTGGTCTTTTTCTCTGTTGTGAACGTTTAAAGAAAAATTTTTCTTGTGTTTCCATGTCCTGAGAGAAACTATAAATATCTCTTTCATGTTGATTTCAAATCCAAGAACACAATCTTATGCCTTGCCCGATTTTTCATGTATGGCTATGCATACATACATGCCTGTGTGACATATATGTGGTTTAAAAGCGTTAATTCAATTTTAGAAGACAAATAACATTTGGTAGCTTGCTACTTAAAGGTACTGTAAATGAATTAAATGACAATTTTGTAAAACAAGCAATCACTCCCACTGTATCTTTTCCTTTGTCGTATTAACCAAGTATTTTTTGTCATGGAAGATTCAGTTTAAGTGAGGTAAATGAGTTACTAGTGGAACCATGCAGCAAGACCTACATGCACAACATTGATGCTTTTAAAACATGGTTAATATGAATATATCTGTATAGTTTCAAAGGTATTTTCTTAGCATATTTATATAAATGCAATTATTCTTTAATAATCCATATGAGCCTTCAAGTTAATTAAATAACTCTACCATTTACTAGTTATATTGGACCTTGGGAAAATTACTTAACCTATGTACTTTAGTTTTCCATCTGTTAATTGAGGATGATAATTCTCTTTGCCTCACACAGTTGTGAGGCATTAAACAAGGTAATGTGTATAAAGCTCTTAGAATAGTGCCCACATCATACAGTGAGGGCTCTCAAAATGTTATTGTTGTTGTTAAACTCAGGACTGATAAACATTTTTAGTAAACGTTTGCAACTATGACCTTATTTTTTAGCAAGCAAAGTTTTTCGATCGAAATTAATATCACTTCTAGCCTACAATTTACATATTTTGTGATTTTTGCCTTTTGAAATGACCGATATGTACTGCTATTTTGATATACCTTTGCTGGTACATTTGGCCAAATGCTTGAAACTAATGAGTGTTAAATCAATGTGCCTGTGTTTCATAATATATTGTACTGAGTTAATGATAAAATATGTTCAAGTGTTTCAATTTTGTTTTATAGGATTACTAATATTAGCTAAAATTAGTCTCCTGATAATTTTAACTCTTATGTCAGAAAACTGTGTAAGGGTTTTACTGTATATCCATTAGTATTTTCTCTTATAACCTCCTGCTTGTCTGCACTTTTGTGGTTTTTTTCACTCTTATAGTGTAAAACACTGGCCCCCTCTGTCTCCTGGAACATGCATTTTTGGTTGGCAGTCTACAGAATACTAATGATAAAAGGCCACGGTCCTGCCCTTAATCTGCGGGAATCAGTCGGCCCGCTGTGCTCCATGGGCACAGACAGCATCCTTCAAGCAGCGTCTGAGCACAGATCAGCATGTGCAGTGGTCCTCACATCATGCCCCTGCGTAAAGACCAAACAGTGCAAAAGGGAAGGTGTGACTAAAACAGCACAGATCCAAAAGCACCACAGAGTATCTTTCAGTTTTTTAACAAAATGATGAAACAAAAATGAGGTATCATTCCTAATATCTTGACAAATTATAAAGTGCTTCTCCCACGTCTTCATTCTTCCTCCTCCTCTTTCTTTTTTCACGTTGTCATATGCATGTGTTCCTATGAAATGAGTTAGTGGAGACAAACGGTAATTTATTAAACACTTGTGAGCCATATTGATAGGAAGTATCATTGGCAGAAGAACTGGATATGTGCTTCAAATTTTTGTACGTAAGCTGTTTTTCTTCCAAACTAAATCGCATTTTTAAAGTATTAAGGGAGATTGCTATTTAAAATATTTCTTCATTAAGCCAAATAATCATCCCTTAATTTATCTTTAATATGAGACTGAATTTTCTTGTACCTTTGTGATGTGCACTTTTAATGGAAAACAATTCAAAACTCTTGACTCGTAGAATAAATGGATCATGGAAGTAATACCATCTGGAGGATAGCTGATTAGTTTTTGTTGTCCTATAGGCAAGATCAATGTAGTTGTCATCTCTGAACACAGTTTGCTAGTGACCATTCAGCTATGAAAATTGTTTGAGTTGGAGCAGTGGGGGCAAGCGATGTGCAGTGACTAACCAGCAGGCAAGAAGAGGAAAAGCATGATTGTACAGGACCTCGTGCTGGGCTCCGAAGCATGGAGAGCCATAGAAAGCCTTCAAACAGAAGTAAGGTGTGATCCAATCTATGTTGTAGAAAGGCAGTTCTAGTGGGAGAGTGACATAGCAATATATGTTTTGTGGTATATGTGTTTATCTTATTCATACTGAGAGAAAGGCGTCCTACCTTTTGTGTGTGACCCTCCCAGGTTTAGGGCTCTTTGGTGCTGCTATGATTTGCCCTGTAGTACATTTGGATGAATTGTGCCTATTGTTCTTTAGTTGACTGTGCTATGTTCCCAGGACCAGGACCACATTTTCAGTAGCAATGGCTGTTTGGAGCCTTAGGGTAACTTAAAAAAAAGATGAAGACTGGTCTGGCTACCAAATCTTCGAAGGTTTTATGGTAGCTGGACATCAGGGGAACTAGGGTATGGATGTCTGCAGCCCAATGCCATAATGAATTCACTGAAAAAGTCATATATACAGAAGACCACTTCTCACCATCAGTGTTGGTCCAAGTTTTATCTTCTCACCAAACCACATGATAGTGAATAACAGGCTAAGGAGAGACTGGTAAAGTCAGCTTGCCCTTGAAGGTTTGGGTTTGTTCCCCTAATTTGGAGATGTTTGCTGGATAGGGCCCCTGCTTCTTGTTATAAGTCTGTGCTGTGCCCTGAGCATTGAATGACCTGGCTTTACATTCCTTCAGGTCCACGTGTTCCTGTCCTGGATTAGTAGGTCAGATGATTATAGAAATCACATAAGTCCCACATTCCAGTAGAAGAATGATAAAAATGAAATATCCTGAGACCAAAGGAATTACAGGTCTTCGCCAGATAAAGTGGTGGCCATGTGGTCCAGAGGAATATTGGGGAAGAAATATTAATCAGAATAGCCCTGATGTTTGGTTTTTTTTTTTTTTAATGTATTCCTTTCCAGTCACTTCTCTATATACATTTAATAAATAGTTTGTAATCATATATACATGGATATATGATGAGAGAGAGAAACATAAACATTTTCCGTTTGGTTCCTAAATGTTGAGAAACAGTTTTCCTTTTTTTTTGTAAATTTGGGGGGTAGTCGTGAGGAGGGTTGTTCAGTTTCCTTGGTTTTTTTTGTTGTTGTCGTTGAGACAGAGTCTCACTCTGTCGCCCTGAGTAGAGTGCAGCGGCATCATCGTAGCTCACTGCAACTTCAGACTCTTGGGCTCAAGAGAGATCCTCCTGCCTCAGCCTCCCAGTTAGCTGGGACTGCAGGCATGTGCCACAATACCCGGCTGGGTTTTTTTCTATTTTTGGTAGAGACGGGGTCTCACTCTTGCTCAAAATGGTCTCCAACCCCTGAGCTCAAGCAATCTTCCCGCCTCTGCCTCACAGAGTGCTAGGATTATAGATGTGAGCCACCACGCCCGGCCTAGCCCTGGTGTTTAATCATAAACAGCTCTTCCAGGCCATTTAGCTCTCCAGTTCCATTTGATTGTTTCACTTTTTAATCTTACCTAATGTTTTGGGTTTATTTCTTTCTCTCAGTGGCATGCTTAACTGGGCTTTCCCTTTACCAGGGATGTTTAGAAGCCTTCTTGCCTGCTTTTCCAGTTTTGCTCTCAAATCCTTGAGGAATAAATTTAGTCTTGTTCTTGTTCTCTGCAGAGAAGTTAAGTGATGTAGAAATTCTTTTTAGGTGATCAATATGGCAGGTAGATCAGTCTCAACTGTAAGAGAAGTCCTTATAGATAGGGTTTTCTTCTTATGATTACAGATGCTCTGTGATTAAAATCTAAGTCTTATTTTTCATCAAAAGCGATGACCTTCACACCAGAAATGGTGGAGTTTAGAGACAAACCTCAAGGTATTGAACCACACTTTTCTAAAACAGTTCCAGTTTTATGCCCGGAGGGATTTCCATCCCAAAATAGAGAGTTTGCTAATGAAATTGTTGAACTGCTATTGATATACGATCAGAGAAATCACGGAAAATTGGAGAAGTACCACAGTTGCAGAGGCAGGCCAATATAGGTCTAATTTCAAACAGGTTATATACTGATTTTCACATCAATCCAAAGACAAGTTCTAAAATGGATCTTGTTTGTACCGTTTGTTTCTGATTTGAGATAACTTGTTTTAACACCTAGCAAATTTGGGGGTTGTCTTCCCTCTCTGGGCCAGGCTGTTCTTTGATTCCTTTAATCATAATTTTCGGACCTCAAGAGACCACGAACTCTTCACTTCTTTACACATGAGCACTGCCCAAATAATATTAGCTGAGCTGCCTGCAGACCCTACGGAAAGGTTGGAAAACCACTCCTGCAAATGATACTGAACTCTGCAGCTGCTGCTGGGTTTGGTGAATAGGCTAGAAGCTAGAGAATGGCCCTGCCTACAGCTGCACCTCTTAGGATATATCCTGGCCTTTCTGACAAATAGTGGGGGTGTTTTGACCTTTCTTATTAACTTCCTTAGCACAGAGAAGAAAATGATTGGGGGCGTGGCCCAAAGTAAAATATTTTAACAACCTCCACTTATAGCAAAATACCATTGAGTTTTGTTCTCTTTATAGGGGCTTGGGGAAGAAGAATCTCAAGCAGGCAGTTGTAATTTAGTTCTTCCTTCATAGATATTCAACCAAGATGGGGACTTGAAACCATGTTTTATTAGAGGTGGGTTGGGTAGGGAGCCTTCATGACACCTCCAGACTGGATTAGGTCTCTCATTCATGCGGTTCCATTGCACACTGCCTGTCTGCCCTTCACTGAGCATTTTGATTTTAGTTTACAGCCTCTGTTAGATTGAGTCACTCTTTCACTTTTGAGCCTCTCTACAGATTGTAAGCACTGCGAGGGTTGGTACCATGTCCTTTCCCTTTCCTGCTTTCTGTCCTAGCCCTGGGCCTCACATGTCAGGTGTACAACAAATGTTTTTTGAAGAAATAAATGAATCTTAAAAACTGAAAATTCAAGTTCTTTGGGAATAAGGATCGCACTGATTTTATGTGGCCCTAGAAGGTCGAACTTGGCTCAATTGATATATACACTGAAGTACATTGTGAGATCTTCTAATCTTTGGATCTGCCAGAAGTGGAATGGGTAGGTGAGTTCCCTTTCTGATTCTGGGTCAGAGGTTGCAAAGCAATGGTCTGTTGGCCAGATGGGCCTGTTGACATATTCTGGTTGGCTCAGTTTTCAAAATTAGGAAATTTCACATCCAAATTTCTAACTTCTCTGAGGAAAAATCTGAAAATTGGGTAACACAGACCTGAATTACTGCATGGCAGCAAGTGACTAGAGCTGAGTAGCTTCTGAATAGCATAAGCAGTTAGGCCTGCAACTCTCCAGATCACCACATTCCCACTAGGCCCTATCGTTTATCTCCCTAATTTACGTTCCTTGCCTGGCCCTTTTAAGCATTTGAGTTAGAGTTCCCCTGTTTCAGGGGACTCCAGGTGTTCAGTCTACTCCAACTGCTTGGTGAAGGTGAGGGATTAGAATGGCATTGACTAAATCAATCTCGTCTTAGTCCGTTTGGGCTGCTCTAACAAAATACCTTAGACTGGGTAGCTTATGAAGAACAGAAACTTATTTCTCACAGTTCTGAGGCTGCGAAGTCCAAGATCAGTGCTTCAGCAGATTCAGTATTTAGTGAAGGCCCCGTTCCTCACAGATGGCACCTTCTTGCTGTGTTGTCTCATGGCAGAAGGGGCAAGCAAGCTCTCTTGAGCCTCTTTTTTAAGATCAATAATCCTATTCATGAGGGTGGAGCCTTTGTGATGTAATCATCTCCCAAATGCCCCACCTCTGATACCATTGCATTGGGCATTAGATTTCAGCATATGAATGCGGGAAACCACAAACATTCAGACTATAGTATCTTCTACCCCCATGATTCTGTGAAATCAGAATCAGAGAATGAAGCCCTTTGCATGCTTTTGAAAAGCTAATTTTTTTTCCTAATACTATTTCACTTAGGCCGAAGTGCCTAATGCTTTGTTTTGGAGTAGATGATAAATGTTTGAGTGGAGAGACAGGTGGATGAAGCATTTGTTTTCTTTTTCTTATATGGATTTTCCTCTGGCATGTGACATGGTACCAGTAGGGGGAGCCCTCTATTAATTTGAAAATCCATGAGAATAATCTCTGTTCAGCAATCTATTAATAATTGTATTTAGTTGAGGGATTAT
>NW_012150508.1:797322-814324 GCF_000956105.1 Propithecus coquereli | reverse complement strand
TTCTGTGAAATCAGAATCAGAGTATGAAGCCCTTTGCATGCTTTTGAAAAGCTAATTTTTTTTCTAATACTATTTCACTTAGGCTGAAGTGCCTAATGCTTTGTTTTGGAGTAGATGATAAATGTTTGAGTGGAGAGACAGGTGGATGAAGCATTTGTTTTCTTTTTCTTATATGGATTTTCCTCTGGCATGTGACATGGAACCAGTAGGGGGAGCCCTTTATTAATTTGAAAATCCATGAGAATAATCTCTGTTCAGCAATCTATTAATAATTGTATTTAGTTGAGGGATTATGCTAAGAATGCATCCCAGCCAGCACCCTGCCCCAAGAATTTAAGTTAACAGCATTAGGAAATTAATAAATTGTGGGAAGAAGAGTCTGATCCTCACCGGTGATCCCCACTCAGGGCTTTTCTAGATGAAGACATTCCAAGTTAATGTCTAAAATCTTTTAATCCATTTTGAAATCAGCTATCCTTATGCTCTTAAAAATTTCCAATTTATTGGGTACATTTAGCCCTTAGAGTCTCATAGTAACGGGCTGCTTCAGACATAACTACAAGATGATGGTTTTGCCAAACTGCATGACAGCCCCACTCTTTCCACAGTTTTCTTCTTTCGAAAATGAGGAAATAGTTATAGATTGGTTTTAAGGTTCCTTCCAGCTCAAAGTGAAGCTAGTTTAGAGGAGAAATGCCTTATATATGGGTGAAAATGTAAAAATCTCTTTGAGAACTTTAAGGATTATTTTCTCCCAAAACCGGTCATTTTTGAGAAATCAGCTTATTTTGGAAAAATTTAAGTACTGTAAGCTAAGCTATTACGTAGCATACTATAGTATGTTAAACTTGGAAAAACAGTGTGTAATGGTATATGCTTTCTTTTTTAAAATTTTTGTTTAGAGTTTCCAAATTTTGGCTTTAGTTTCATTATTATTAATCAGCAGGCAACTCTCTGTTCTAGAAAGTTCTTTTCTTTTTCTTTTGTTAAATCATTTTCATGTAGATCAAACCAGAATTTATTACAAAAAGAAAAACTTTGTTTTTTGTGGTATGGGGTTGAATTTCAGGTTGAGTAATATGGGTGGGGAAAATGGCCAGGAGGACTCCTAACTTCCACAAAGACTTAACATTAATAGAAAGGAAAATCAAATAATAATTGGAAATCTCAAGCCACTCTAAAAACTTTATCTAATTAAGCTTTCCACCCTCTGTGCACTAAATATTATTCTGTTAGCTATACAGGTGAAATTCTAAGAATTCCTAATTAAGTTGTGTTCTCGGTACCACAGAGCTCAAATTATACAGTTTGCCACAGGAAATGTGTGCTATGTCATTGTAGTATGACTTCCAAGGGAGTTACCATCTATAATAATTTCTGCAAAATAGACATTGTGTAACGATGCTTTCTGTAATTCTTTTCACTGTTATACTGATTTTTGAAAAATTATTGCTAATGATTCTGGTTGAAAACTTGCTTAAGGTATTTGCATTTAAGAAATTGTTTCCTTCTAAGTTGTGTGGGTTCATTTTCAGTTACTGGAATTCAGATCCTGTTTACTGTAAGCAGGTTTCTTTGGGGTAGAGGCAGGGCAGAGGTAGGCAAAATGGCTATTTGTGGTGTTCCAATTCTGTGTATGAATA
The DNA here is from genome assembly GCF_000956105.1 of Propithecus coquereli. NCBI lineage: Eukaryota > Metazoa > Chordata > Mammalia > Primates > Indriidae > Propithecus > Propithecus coquereli. The sequence continues at coordinate 812,681 of NW_012150508.1, read as the reverse complement.
GCCTGTATTGTTGAGGCTTTGCCTGGATTCTAGGGCAAGTTGTTACACTTTATTCTCTACTTATATAAAATGGTGATACAGGTGATAATATTAATATTTGTTATTTTATCAAAGCATCTTGAATTTTAATGTAATCTTTTCATTTGCATCTTTGGTTATCTTTTCAAACATTATGTAGTAATGTTTTCTTTGTACTGTTCTCTCCAAAAAATGGCCAAATGCCACAGGTTGCATGATACAAAAATAATTTGCTTGTTTTAGTATAGATCATTTTTATATTAAACTAATGAGTGGGAGAATCTACACTGGTTCCTGGGTATAAAATAAAGTTCTTTCTACAAACTATTAAATACTGATGCTATAGAAGCAAAGCAGAAAAAATTATACTCACATTAGGTTTTTTGGTTTTTTTGTAGAAATAAGATTATGGGAGCTTTTCTAATTATAAAAGCAATGCGAGGTTGTTGCCAAAAATATGAGAAATATATGTGAACACTAAGAAGAAAATAAATCATTCTAATCCTACCCACAGATGGTTACATTTTAATGTAACATTTTCATGGATTTTCTAGGCCAGCCAATGTGTTTTTGAGTTATGTATCTCAACTAAATGCTCTATTAATACTAATTTTGATTTTGCATGAGCTAAATGAGGCTCTTATTTGTTTCCCAGCCAGGATATACATAGCTGTACCAGTAAATACCAGTAGATATTTCACTCTTGAAATTGAATACGTGGTATCTCCTGGAAGAATTCTAAATTTAGCTGTCATCAAGACTTTTGTTTATCTTTATATATTTGTATACTTTATGGCTAGCTTGCATATAAAGTAATGTAATATCTAAGTGTGATATGACATATATATTGACCTGTCCTCCTTAGACGTTAGGCATCTAGGACTTTTTATGATGAAGATTAGTGAAACTGTCACTACAAAAATATATGTATATATACACACATACACAAACATACCTATATAAATATACATATAAGAAACACTTTTCCTGCAAGGATTTGAAGCACTTGTTGTTGTAAAAGTAATATTGTTGCAACTTTTATCTACTTCTTAGGGAAGAATTCAGTTAAAATTGTTTGTTGTATACTTTTAGGAATATTCTCAACATGGAGGAAAACTAGTCTCAAAATAATGTTTACCACTAATCTAATATTTCTAGCCACTGAACTTACAAGTTATGGTAGCCTTATTTTAGAATTATGTTAAGAGGAACAAAAAATTTCCTAGTACAGCAATTATCACCTGCAGATGGCCTAAAATTAGCATTGAGTTAACTCCAGAAACACCTTGTGAGCTGTGAAATAGAGTTCAGATAGATAGTGAGATTTCACAGAAATGCTTGGTATATTGGTATAAATAACCAGATATCAAGATACCAATCGATGCATACAAATGAGACTACTAATAGCTTAGTTAAAATATCCTATGTAAAATTTGGTGTTAAAGAAAATTTAATTTGAGATGAACATAATGAAGCCTCTACTTATGCATAGAATATTAAGAACAGTTTATATATACATACCCAAGCAAAGAAGCTTGAAATTGAATTTATTGTGACTTATAATCTGATTAGAAGGAATGATAATTTCAATATAGGTGAAGACAATCAATTTTATAAAAGTATGCAGATTTCAGATTAACTTTTCTCAGGCTTTTCATTGTAATATGTGACAGATAAAAAAATGTTACATTTTATGACAAGGAGAAATAATTTAGAGTCAGAATTTAAAAGGGGAAGTCAATGAGCTATAAGAAAGAATTTAACTTTTGCATGAGAAGACTGTGTCTTTGCTGATGGATCATTTGGTCACTAAGTATTCAACAAGTATTTCTGGTCTTTTAATAGCCAGACATCTGAAGTAGTGTTTCTTCCCTTTTGTTACGTTATTGAAACTTCTTGAGTTTTAAGTCACATGTATAAAGAATATATTTTGAACATGTCCATATATAAAAGGCCATCAAGAAAACATTTAATGCTTAACATGCTAATGATACAATTTGATAACTATGATTATATTTTATGGAGTTTCCTTTGGTCTCTGATCATTGTCTGGATAATTTTTCCCATTCAGAAAGGAGACATTTAATATATAACATGCACATGGTGAAAGGGAAAAACTAGTTCCCAATATGTGCATTTATATTTCTTCAATATTCCAACTAAAAATTTAAGAGAACCTGTTTAGGAGAACTGAACGGGCAGTGGCTACCCCTTCTGGACTCCACTTAGCTGCGGTTAACAAATCTCATTTCCTTAATACAAGTGCGTGCGCGCGCACACACACACACACACACACAGACACACACACACACTCCTGGGTAAGAACATTTTTATTACCAGTCTCTTTCCTCATTCTTTTTCTGGTGATCTCAGGGCTTTGAGGAACCGAATAATAGCTCCTCTTCACAAAATGCTTGGGGACCTCTTTGTAATACATTAGTTAAGCATTATGGTTCCCTGATGAAATGTATTAAATAAAAAAATGTTTTCCAATACTGTTCATTCATATAATCTATCCTTTAGAATAAAATACCCTACCACTGTTAACATGCCCGATGTACATCTGTTTGTACTAGCATGGGAAGCTGTCCATGACATAGTACTACATGTAAATGCAAGTTGCATGATATATGTGACAGGAGGTACATACTTTTTCCTTCTTTTTATGTTTAACTCGTTCATCCCACAAAGTTTTTAAAAATGCATCAATTCTATAGCATACATTGCAGTTTCTCATAGCTGTTTGCCTTTTGCATTCTATTTCTTCTACTGGAGTTTCTTTTCTGCCTAGTAAACTTTTATTTATTCTTTTAGAACTTAACTGAAACATAATCTGTGAAGCTCTACCTGACTTAATGGGCTTTCTCCTAAGCATCAGTGCCCTCTTTTCCACACACAGCATTGTCTTATAATGATTTATTTGTATATCTGTTCTAGATGGTATGCTCTCACTACCCTCCCCGGTTCTGGCAGATAACATGGCCTCAACCAAACAGAAGAATGACTCTTTATTACGACATGTTGCTCCAGGCAATAGAGCATAAAGCATAGAGCATTTTGAGTGCTCTTTTATCTCTGGGGTTTGATAAAAGTGACACGAAATGTATTTTGTGATTCTGGTTCTTTAATTCTTATCCATATGATTATTCAGGTATTTTTAAATGGCTTTATTGAGAAATAATTTACATATTGTAAAGTTCGTTTGTTTTAAATATACAATTCAATAATTTTTAAGTTATAGTTATACAATCATCATTATAGTCCAATTTTATAATAGAACAATTTTATTACCCCAAGAAGATCTGAACTGAGATATTTTAAAATATTGACGGAACTGTCCAGAAGAAACTTCATGTGGTGAGTCAAACTGGATGACCTCAAAATGTGTCATTGTTTTTGGCTCTACACTGTCTTGGGCACACCATGCTGAAAGGCAGGATTGGATACTTAGTGCTGCTGGATCCTAAAAGGATAGTGCAGGCTGACCGTAAGGGGCACTGATTTCCCTTCAGAACCTTCTCCATGATGTGCTCTGTGCTAGGTCCATTATGTATATTCAGAATATAATAACCTGTAATGTGGACACCTTCTTCATTTAATGCATAAGGACTCAATGGAGGAGGATAAGGAACTAATTCAAGGTCACACCACTAGTAAGTATAACAGAACTTTGGCCTGGCTACATACCACACTTACCTTAAACATCCAATAGCTATGTATTGAACAATTACTGTGTGCTTTTATGAAAAGAGAAATCTTAGGAAACGTGTGCAAATTTGAAGAGTTATTATTTAAGAAGAAGAGAAAAGGTGACTGTTGAAAGCATAAACTTTGAAATCAGCTTCTTCTTTGACTTGGTTCTTAAAGTTGGGTTTGAAACCCAGTGGGCATCTTTTGAATTGGGTTAAGCAAACCTAGAAAGAAGAAAGATAGGACCATGTTGTAAAAACAATAAAATATTGAGGTTATTTGGGCTGTGGGCATAATTTCTGATTGAGTTTGCTTTGGGGATTTTTTTTCCCCAAGTTATAAGATGATTACATTGGTCAGTCTTTATCAACACAAATGGTTAATCATATTAGTTAGAATATTGGTTTAGCTTCTATAACAGAGACCCAGTAGTGGCTTAACCAAAATAGAAATTTATTTCCCTCTCAGATAAAAAGCCTGGTATGTAATCAAGGTCTGGCATAGTAGCCCTGCAATCATTGGGGATCCCATCCCCCTTCATCTCACTGCTCTGCCACTGTTTGCATATGGCTTTCATCTTGGGTTCTAAGATGCCCAGTTTGGCTCCTTCCATCACTTCCACATTCTAGCCACCAAGAAGAAGAAAAGGTGAAGGAGAAAACATAGATTTTCCCCCTTTTAAGGTTACGACCAAGAAGTCATATGTATTACTTCTCTTCACATCTTGTTAGATAGAACATGGTCATAGAGAGGTACATGCAGCTGCATGATAGGTCATAGCAAATACGGTTTTTATGGGGGGCACTGAGGGTGGGGAAGAGGCCATATGTCCAACTGAAAATCAACTGCTATGTATTAAGGAAGGGAGGAAGGAATATTGGAGGACAATTGGCAATTTCTGCCCCGTCACTCTATGAAGGTGAGTTTCATATGGAAAAACACACACTTGTATGTAAGAAAGAAGGCGATATGGAATGCTTTAGGCCAAACTCTCTCTCTTGTGGTTTCTCTTTTTTTATCTGGGTTGGAAGATTTGGCCAAATCCAGATACTTCTATTGAAGTGATTCCCCTACACATTGAAGATACATCTTTGTTTCGAAGTTGGCAGTGTGTCAGCCTATCTTTTATGACGCAGTGTCAGCTTGAATTCATGTTTTTACTGAAAACAACATGACAGCTCTGAAGTTGACATCTGGATTGGATGTCCACATGGCAAAGTTTACCTTGGTAAAGTCTGGATGGCATTTTCTTTTTTCAAAATATTTCCAGGAAAAAAAAATTCTCTTCTCATCAGAATACTGTCTATGTTATTTAATAAATAGTATTATTCAAGATAGAAAGATTAAAATTTCGATGCTTGGAATGCATTCAAACCTTATTATTCCAAAACAGCATCTGTTTCTTAGAGAACGGATGATATCTAGGAGTCAGGAATTCATGTTCCAACCTCAGTACTTAACTATAATGTGATCTTGACTAAGCCCATTGGACTTTTGGACTTTTCTTGGTTGATAATATCTCAAAACAGAGTTTAGAAGTAGCCTGTCTCATTATATGTATTTAGTTAATAATTATGAAGTCCTTAAAAAAATATAGGTGTCACTTTTTCATTGTTGGTTACTTTTTACTCAAACTAGCTAGACCAGCAAGATAAGTGAATGATAAGATATGTTTAATAGTTACCACCATGTCACTTTATGGTGTTCTTCTAAAGGCTTTGTTTGATTGAAAAAGATTATTTGAGCTGTTGAGATTAGAAAGCTTATGTAGCCTTGGTAGACAGGATATTTCTTGTGATAACATATGTTCTTTTCTACGAATGCATTTTGGGAGACGTAGATTTCACCCTTCATTATTTGAAGATCTTTGTGCCAGTATTACATTTCGGGCAAGACCAATTTTAGCCAAGTTCACTGAAAGTATTCCCAGTGTTACCTCCAGTAATTTCATCTGATTCCTTTTTATGCACTCTTGACACAGCCAAATTATTCAAGTATATAAAATAAACTGCTGTCTGTAGAGGTGGTGAGTGGTTTCGTGATTCCCTTCATTTTTGTGTGGGTGGATTTTCTTCACCTTTATCTGTTGCCTGCATCCTCGGCCATTGTGAATGTTTTGTTTTCTCTCTTGCAGATGACACGATTGGTGCTGCCTGGCATGGTAGAAAGGTGAGTCACAGACTTACACACAAACACTGTAGAGGCAGAGCTCATTATTATTTATAGGGAAAATCCTTTCTTTGAAAAATTCGTTGAAGTGACTAATGAACCAAGCCTCCACGTCTTAGCCACAGAGCGATATGCCAGGCGAGTCACACAGTGGAGCATGAGTCATCAGTGGTGGAGGCCTTTTCCACTCGATTCCCTTTTTATTTCCCTCTCTAGGGTTGTAGTGGTTCCTTTAGCTCAGGATTAAAAAGCCTGCCTGAGTCACCGTCACTAACTCAATTGCCTGCTATTCTGAGGGGGCAGATAGAGTTCCTGGGATATTCCCGGGAATACCTTCTTAAAGCTGTATCCTCTCAGAGCCCAAATCAGTGAAGTTTCATCAAGCAAGGCCCCATCCTCTGGTTTTCAGTTCTTACTGGGAGAATGGATGTGTGAGGAACTTAGGCATGTTATAAAGTGATTATAAGATATGAAACTAATCCTTGGAGGAAAAGGTGATGTCCGCTGGTCCCATGTGTGTTCCGGATTGAATTGGGTTCTACTAAGATATGCAGGATGTCTTCATTTTTTATTGAGAAATATGTCGTAGAGTTCTATTTATTTGAAATAAAATGAAGTGTAAAATTATAATTAAGCTCTGTTTCTTCCTTGGGAAAACCTGAATGATATCTAGACCTTCAAAGAAAACCTGCTGAAAGTTGGGCTTGCGTCTTGAACTAGCTTGATCATTTGCCAAATTTAGAGTTTCATAGTCATCCTTCATCTGCAAAATAGCTTTGAGTTTGGAAGAGACTCAAAGGAATCAGAGTTTTGAAAAGGGAAGACCCGAGGGCCCTACTTTTGTTAGAAACCTCTATGACCAGCCCTAGGCAGGGATTACAGTTTATGTTTATTTAGTACATACTATGTACCAGGAACTTAGTATGTGTTAACTCATTTATCTTCCATAGCCTCTCACCATTGTACAGATGAGGAAACTGAGGTTAGGAATCCATTTGTTGAGCATACAGAAACTGGTTAAGAAGCTGTTTCTCAGCAAGGTTCTTCGTAATTTTGTTTTGTTTGCACTATTTTGTAGATTTCAATTGCTTTATTTAGTAACATTGCCCTTTAAAACCTTCAAACTGCTTGATGTTGGTTGCTGGTGGGAGTGGGCCTCTGATGGTCAGATATGGAAATGGCAGTGGTCAAACCAGAACCCTAGAAGATAGCAGAGTTGGGGCAGACAAAGTAGAACCCAGTAGGGATGAAAATTTGGGCCACCACCTTAATTCTAGTCTTGACGACTGCAGGTGACATGGTATTAATTCAAGATAGTAAATCTGTCCTTCAAAAAAGAAATACTTAAAAGCCACAGAGGTATTGTAAAAGGAATTTTTAATTGTGTTGGTGAAAACCCTATCAAAAGAGATAATAGTTGTGAAATCATTTCACAGAGCACAAAGTATTGGATTCAAAGAGCCGTAGAAATCTAGTACTTTAAATTAATTGAAAGTAACCTTCCATATTTGACAGATGAAAAAACTGAGGCCCAAAGACATAGAGTACTATGAAGCTACACAATTAGTTAGCCAATGATACAAATGCAAGGAGCTAGGAACTTCACTGCTATCTCTGTCAACCTGGCAGCTATTATTACAGCAGGGGCATTAGATACAAACAAACGATACAAAAAAGAGAATCCATTTATCCAAAAAACATTCACTGAGTAAAGTTTATCATGGAGTATACAGACAATGAATTGGATCCTTACCTTTTAAGAAAGCAAGCTGATTTTAAGGTGCGGTTAAGGAATGATCTGGTGGAAAGCCATAAGAAGCTATGTACTGAACCTGGCATTGTGGGGGTGATTGTGGTACTTGCTAAGAACAAGTAAGAAATGTACATGGATTTTATAAATCAATACTTTTGGTTACAAGAAGAAGGAACATCTATCTCCACTTGAATTAAAGGAGTTACTAGGTGTATTAGTCAGCGTAGGCTAACTGCTATAACAGACCACTCCCAAATTTCAGTGGTGTAACACTATAAAGGTTTATTTCTCCCTCACATCTCTGCCCAGTCATTCAGGCATCTGAGGCTTCTGCCATCTAGGGGCTCCATCATTCTCTAGGGTCTTGGCATTCTCCTCTGCATTCAGCTAGCGGATAAGGGAAGAGAGAGTGAGAATGGTTTTAGGGGAGGTTTCATGGGCCAGCCCTGGAAGTGGTGTACATCACTTCTGCCCACATTTCATTGTCCTCAGTCAGTCAGAGGCTACAGCTAACTGCAAGGGAGGCCAGCAATGTTAGCTGTGTGCCCAACAGGAAAGAAAAACTCCCAAGTTAACAAATCATCTGAAAGCATGCCTTTTTTTTTTTTTTTTTTAGAGTAGAGACGGGGTCTCACTCTTGCTCAGAGCTGGTCTGGAACTCCTGAGCTCAATCCATCATCCCAAGTACAGTACAGTGGTGTCATCATAGCTCACTGCAACCTCAAACTCCTGGGCTCAAGTGATCCTCCTGCCTCAGCCTCCCGAGTAACTCGGAGGCTACTATTTTTTGGTAGAAACAGGGTCTTGCTCTTACTCAGGCTGATCTTGAGCTCCTGACCTTAAGCAATCCTCCTGCCTCAACCTCCCAGAGTGCTGGGATTACAGGCATGCGCCACTACGCCCCGGCCTGAAAAAAGCATTCTTATTTACACATTATAAGTGGCTTCATGAGAGCCTGCTCTCTATGCTGCTCCAAAATGGCATATTTCCTGTGGTCGGTTCCCATGGGATTGGTATCTCAATTGAGTAACAACAGAGTCCTTTATAAATATCCTTTGTTGTTGTTGTTTTCCTTTCACTGATTCTACCTCTGATGTATGAGATTTTCCAAACCCTCTAGAACTATAGCCTAGGGCCAACTGACTAGCACTAAACAAGCATCTATAATCAAACTAAGGTATTATTACCATAGAAGTAGAAAGTGCATAATTACATTATAGAGGAAACTTGCTCTTTTCACTTCCCTGGAATTATAAACATTGTGTACAGCTGGAGCCAGGAGGTGGTTGCCATAACAACCATGGAAAAGCTAAAAATAGCCTCTTTCATACTGTATTGCTTAAGGTGGAATTATGACATGTTATGGTGTTTTAGGGCAGGTAATTCTCTTTCATGTGCTAAATGTTTGCAAACTTTCTTCAACAAAGCAATATTTGTATAATATAAGTATTTGAATTGCTGATTCTAATTATATACCTAACCCCTGTGTTCCAGGATTCTTTTCTGACATAGAGCTCTATTTTCATATGTTTTTCAGTCTTCTTGAGAGTCTATTAGAGAACTGTCTGTACCAATTTCAGTATTATGTTGAAGCTTTTTAAAAAAAAAAGGTAATGACCTTCCAAGAGCACGCTGTGTACTCCCTGATATGAAGTGGAAATACGTGAAGAGTTGGGATGGAGTCTTTTTTGCACGTTCTCCTTTGTCTGCCGTCAAACTCTGTATACAGCTAGCTGTCCACACTGGGATTGACCCTGGGGTTCCAGGTCTTCACAGCAGCATTTATTCCAAACCCCTCCAGCCCCCGCCCCGCCCCTTCTCACCTGCAGTGTGGGGCAGTGATGAGGTTCCTGAGGAAGGCAGAAATCAGTGACTTGTTTCAAAGGAGATCTGTTACTTCCTCTACGACAGTGGTATTTTTATACAGGTGTGGACAAGGGTACTGCAACAGTCTGATGGAATAGTGGAGCATTTATAAAAGAAAGGCTTGGCAATTTTTTTTTATCCAGGTGGCAATTAAAGAGAGTCTTACTGGGAATTTCACAGGTCTTAGGAATTCTACCCGAGAGCATAGCTATAGGAAGCTATAAATGCAAGGTATTGAATTTGATAGAATTGGGTGAGTTTAATGTTTGGCTTGTGAGACTAGTAATTACAGAGAATTTGTTTATATGAAAAAGTGCTTTCTTATCAGCAATTGGTGTTTTCTGCTTTGTTTTTTGCAGTATTTTAGTTTTAATAGATCCTCAATAATTTGTACCACTGAGACACCATTGTGTGGCTGTTAGCAAGTAAGCAGTATGATGAATTAAGAATGTTGCATCACGGAAAATATTACTTGTTTATCTGGATATTTGTCATAACAAACTAGGAAATATGCTGAAGTACGAGCAACTGAGTCTTCATTATAGAACTTCAGCAAAAATTCCTAATGTGCCTTTCAATCTTAAAATTGTTCCCAAGTCCCCAGAAAATGAGGGATTAACCAGGGTTTGGTTTTATGTTTGTTTCTGTGTGCAATTAAGCACAGCCCGTTTTGTCCTTTTGCTTGATATAACAGAGTTGTCATGAATCTGGCTGTGCCATGGAAACTGGTTTGACGTCACTAATTCTGCTTAGATGGAGGATTAGAGCTAGACAATGTGGTTGATTTTAAAGGCGAGTCCTTTGTGCCTCACAGTCCCCAATGTTCAGCCCCATTTCTACGTAGAGAATAGATACTGTATACAGTACAAGGATTAAGACAGGTTAGACTAGCGTGTTATTTATGATTCAGACAAAACTACGTTGAATATTATTATCCTTGGAAAGAAAGAGGGAGAGATTTGTATGCTGTTGTTTGTGCGGATGTGGGAGGAAGGTTTTTGCTTGACAAATATGTATGCCTGGTGGTAGGACAGAGCTTTGTAGAGGGGCTGTTTTCTCTCTGTCATTTTGGTGCAGTTATAAATGCTATCCTTTTATTTACTTAGGTCTAGTACATTCTCACTCTATCCTTTGTTGGTCTTAGATGTGTTTTAATGTATTTTAGAGTGCAAATACTGTGTTTGTATAAAGTACCCTAAAATTCTGACTTTTCACTAATTTGAAGTAGCTCTACCCCCTAGAAATCAGGGTAGAATACTTGAGAAACAAAGATGTTAGTCGTCTCAAGGAGCAGACAAGTAACGCAGCATGACTGCATTTAAGTGTGACATATTGGATTATTGTTCTGTGTTATTTTTGAAAATGGGAAAGAAGCCTTCATTATCTTTTCCTGTATTGATATCATTGCTTTGGGGAGTGAAGTTTTAAGAGTCTGTTTTGATGAGGTCAAGATTTAATTTTTAAAATGTATTTTATGACATTAAACTTTAACTTTTAAAGACTTTTAAACGGCATTTCATTTGTGAGGAATGAAATAAAAAATGTAAGATTTTCGTTCAAGGGCACATCTAACCACCCCAACTAATTTGAGTATAACGGAGCATGTAATCCACCTGGTCAAACCAGTAATGACAGGCTGCAGGTTCAGTAGGAAACATCACGTTCTGCATCTACTTCAAACTGGCTTTTACTTAACTTGCTCTCAGTGAGTGAAGACATAGCAATTCCTGGTTATATGAGAAAGGGTTAAAATAAAACACTACCCACACCTACAAGGATGCTTGGGATGCAGGAGGGGGTTAACTCGTCAGGATTTGGGGTCACTTCTAAGAAAGCATATTGTGTTGCATAAGATACAATAGCTCTCTTTGCTTCCATTTGGTTGGGATCTGCTCTCAGCTTAAAGATGATACATTCCAGTATATTGTAAATATATTTCCCTCCCACTTTTACAGACTTATTGAAATATATCTCATATACTATAAAATCTACCCATTTAAAGTGTATACGTTAGTGGTTTTTTATATATTCACAGAGCTGTGCACCCATCACCACAATCTAATTTTAGAACATTTTCACCACCCCAAAAAGAATAAGGTACTTTAAACATCATAAATTAATATGGTATTAAAAGTCTTCTGTAACAAATGTGGCGTTTATTCCATTTTTATCAAAGGAATTGCTCACAAATATAGATAAAGTGAAATGACTAGATTTTCATTGCTAATTCATCTTTTCTTAGAGAGGTTGAGTTCTACCTCCCGATACAAACTCTTACCTTGAAACTAAAAAAGAAAAGGCTTTTCCATTCCTGAGAGAGACACAGAAAATACAAGAATGACATGATTAATCCATTGACTACTTATTTCTAACTTTCTTCAAAACCCTAATAAAATTTTTTGATTTTAAATTTGATTTCTATCATGAAAATGTTAATGGATTTCATTGCCTAGGAAAGTATGTATTACTAATAAGGACTTCTGTTTAAAAAAAAACAAAAACAACAACTTGCTTCCAGTGACACACATTAAGCCGAGGATCCAGACTTCCCTTTGATGGTTGAAGTGGCATCTCGCCTAGAGGCTGGCAGATGGAGCGGGTGACCTTTGGGGATTATTTCTTTTCAGATTTATGTCTAAAATAACTTAGATGCCATTTAATCATGTTTCCTTTATTATTTTGCATAAAAGGGGTCTACATAGTTCCTTTTTTAATGCTGAAAAAAAATAGGCCTTGGGGAAGTAAATTCAGACAAAGAACAATGAGAAACTGGGTTGAAGGAAAGGAATCTAATGTAGAGGAAAGAAGGTGGGTGGGTCAGGTTGCACTAGCTGAAGAAGGAGACCCCTCTGAGAAGAATGGATTTGAGGGGAAGGGATGATAGTTCTGACATTCCTAAACTATAATCCCACACTTACGTAACTTATATATGCTTCCTAACAGCTGATATATTAACATTTACAGCATTTCTTTTCTCAATCCAATTTTCATTTACTTGTAGAATAAGAAATTTGGGGTTACTTTCTGACTTTTGACTTTCAATTGTCTCTAAAAATTCCAGTAGGAATTGAGCTTTGCCTTTTGGCAAAAATATACAGTGTGATAAACTATAGAGTTGCATAGTTTTAGAGTCAACTGTTAGTTTGGTGCCCAGATATCTACAACCCAGGGAAGGTAGGAGGGCAGGACATAGCCACCCACTCATTTCCGGAAGGTTTTCTTGAGTACCCGTTTGTTACGTGCACAGTACTGTGCAGAGAGTTTGCTGTTATGTCTAGAAGCTTATGGTTTTGTTGAGGGGAAAAATGTTTATACACATAGAATGATTAAATACCATAGCAAGGTCGTCCGTGATGATGTGCTAAAATAAAGGTGCGTGCAAGGAATATAACAGTATCTCTAAGTGAAAGGACCAGAAAAGACCTCAGAGGGGAGAGATCAATTTGAGGAGACTGGAGATCTGATCTGGTCACGGCCTGGTTTTCTAAGAGTGGGACATGAGCTAATCATAAAGAAGAGCTATTTTTAGTTGATTGAATTATGCCTCATTCACTGACCGAGCAGATCACACACTGATGAAATGCAGGGAGAGACGTGTGTTAGAAGAACAGCTGTTATTCTGTTTCAAATAATTATATATTAATATCTCAATCTGTAATTCACAAACAACTGTGTATATGATTTCACTCTTTTACTTGGTACCTTTCCCTTTTAGATCAAAAGGAGTGATTCTGAACATCTCATCTGCCTCTGGCATGTTTCCCGTCCCATTGCTGACCGTCTACTCTGCAGCCAAGGTGAGTGATAGTCTAGTGAATCCTGTCCATGTAAGGATGAGGAATCATTTTCAGTCTCAGAAATTAACATGGATTTAACTGTCTTGAAGTTATACTCTTGGCAGTTTTCCAGTGGCCTGAGAAGAGAGGGAAAATACCCCACATGAGTTTCAGGAGAACCACAGCTGGAGACATACCGATGTGTGTAAACTTACAAATGGGACCTCAGGATATCAGATCCACAGATGCTTTTTTTAAAATTCCCAGTAGTTTACTGATTTTAAAAGTGATACTCATCCACAGAGAACTGGCCTAGGCCAGTTAGCTCAGTTGTTTAGACCATGGTGTTAATGACTAGGGTTAAAGATTTGATAGATAAATGAGTCCACTTCACACAGCATAGAAGAAATGCATCCAGTCAGCACATAAATGTACACAGTAGGCATGGGATAGACTAGGTGAGAGTGAATATTTTGCCACATTATCCAGAATTCATAGATATTCATTGTTGCTTTGGGGATGAGACAAGAAGTTTCCAGAACTCTTGGTAAGATGTCATAATTTCATACAACATTATCATTCATCTTTCACATTACTACTAGGAATATAATTTAGAATGCATCTCCCACTGCCTGCAGGTCAAGAGCGTGATCTTCGGATACGTTGTTGAAGCATGGGAATACATCTCTGAAGGGAAGATGACCATTTAGATGTTTAAAGCTTTTAGGGAAAAATAAGCAAAGTATAATATACCGAAGAATGTATGATATGTCAGGGAAGGAAAAGAGCAAAACATCTGTCTCCTTTTTCACTTGAAAAAACAGTTACTACTATCTTTTGAAAAAACTTGGCACCACTCCCCAACCCGTGCAACCTACTTGCTTTCTGTATCTCTGGAACATACTATAGGCATGTTTAAAATGGATGCCATGTTTCTTGAAGGGATTGATGAACTCCAACTTCTTATCTGTTCTGTTCCATGGACAGAAGACTGTTACTAATCAGGACCCTTAAGGACCCTTATAGAGTCATATTGATACTTTGCATTTCAAGCCTGAGGTTGAGTCCACATTTGAAGAATGGCACACTATATTTTACAAATAGATTTAAGGTTGCGTTATCAGAAGAAAATGGCCTGTCACATTCATCTCTACACTTCTTGGATCCTGCCATCCCAAAACATCAAGAGAATGCCTGCTCTTTTCTTTTTAGCAACAACAAAATCCCCATAGAACAGGGTTAAACAGAATTCACATTGTTTCTGTTTGAGTGGCAAGTAGAGAGAAGAAATGCATCCTTTATTATATAAAATAAAAATTTTTTTGTGTAATTTTTTGGGGAGAAAAAAGGATAAGAAGAGCCTTTTCTAGCTAAATCAAAATTTGATCTGGATATTATATTTGGTAATATAATACTTCATTTATTGGCAGATTAAAACCAACTCGAGGTTTTGAGGTGTTTTTTTAAGGTCTCTTCTGTATGTGAAATGAAAAAAAAAAAGATTAGAAATGATAGTGTTAAATGGTTAGTTTATTATTTTTTGTTTCCATGACTACAAATCAAGCAGATTGATGTAATGTGTGTGTTTTCTTCTCACTCCCACCACCCTCCCAGGCTTTTGTAGATTTCTTCTCTCAGTGCCTCCACGAGGAGTATAGGAGCAAGGGCATCTTTGTGCAGGTGAGTGGAGTTTGTTTCAGTTAAGTATCCCCATTTTTGTGTGGTTTCCAGAGCAACTGTTGCTGTCTTGGCAACGAAAGAAAATCACATTTCTAAGTAAGTGAATGTGACGTTAGCACATCATTAAAGACCTGGTTTCTTTTTCTTTTATGCACTCAAGTCTAGATTTTAAAAAATTATTCTCTAGAATTTTTAGGTAGGGATACCTAAAGTAGAACTAAATACAGTATAAATAGCTGCAACATAATTATTTGAAGTTCTTATGGTTTCATTTTAGGAAACTCAGACCATCAATCTCTCTCTTTTTTTTAAATTGTGGTAAAATATACATAACATAAAAATCCCACCATTTTAGTCATTTTTAAGTGTACAGAACGGGGCACTAAGTACATTCACATTGTTGTACA
>NW_012150508.1:791261-793387 GCF_000956105.1 Propithecus coquereli | reverse complement strand
TGAATGGCTTCTAGACTAATGCTATGTGACCAAGTTTAATTCTTTTTATAATCTTTGGAAGGAAAGCTATCTTTTTAGGTCTACCTCCATGTGGATGTACATCAGATCACTCTTTTTGGGAAGAAAGAGGGTATATTTTTCAAATTCTAGATTGTTTTATATTACTTCCTTTATTAATATTTTTCCTTTTCTTTTCTCTACCCGTCTTTCCCTCAACTTTTTTCTTTTTAACCTTTTAAAGGCATTTAAAATTCCCTTCAAGAATTCTGATTTGCCATTATATAAGCATTTCCTAGAAATGCAATGAACAGTAGCAACAAGTTGATATATTAGTAAATGCCCTGGGGGGTGAATTATGGGCCTGATAGATTCTGTCTGCTGATTTTGAATAGAGGGTAAGAAGCACATTCTTGAACAAACCTTATCAAAAGTGTGCTTTGTTGATGAGGACTATTTGTTCTCATTATTACCTTGTAATTAAAGCCCGGTCAAAAGAATACTATGCTTAAATCTTTCAAAGGGCAGACTCATAAGTAATCTGACTGACTGGGTAGTGGGCCCTACTCCAGGGCTCCTCTGTCTGCGCTGTACTGACTAGCAATTAATGTCGAGCAAGTGTGAAGCAGCTCAGACTAAGACTAAATCCTAAAACTATACTCTTGAACTCTTATTCTGCAAAACTCTCATAAGCCTTCTTGATTTAAAAAAAAAGAAATTATTTGGAAATAATAAATCTATAGAAAGTTACAAGAATAAAAATATTACAAAGAACACTCCAATACTCTTTGCTTTGAATCACTAATTGTTAACATTTTACCATATTTGTCTTATTTTGGGGGAGTAAGTTGCATACATCGCGGTCCTTTACCTCTAAAAACCGGAGTGTATATTTCTGAAGAATGAGGATATTCTCGTATATAACCACAAGACAGTTACCAACTCAGATTTAACATTGACGTAATGGTTTTATCCAATGAATGATCTGTGCCCAATTTTTGACCCTATGATATTCTTTATAGAATTTTTTATCTTCCAGTCAAGAATTCAGCCTAGGATCAGGTATTATATTTAGTTGTTCTGTCTCTTTAGTTTCCTTTAATCTGGAATATATCCACAACCTTTCTTTGTCTTCTAAGACGTTGACATTTTTGAAGAGCACAGTACTCCCTCGCTCTTTTTAATTATACATTTCTCGTGCGGGGTTGATCTGATGCTTCCTCATGGTGAGGTTCAGGTTATGTTTTCCTGGCCAAAATGTTACATGCATCATGTTTTGTCCTTCTCAGGGCATCACATTGGGAGACACATAGACCCATCTGCCCTCGCTGGTGGTTGATTCTGGCTCTCCAGTCCAGATGCTACCCAGTTTCTCTGCTGGGTAGTTACTCTTGTCCCCCTGCACTAATAGCAGTCTCTGAGGAGATATTGAGCCCATGCAGATATCCTGGTCCCTGTCATCATTTCCCCTAGATTTAGCATCCAGTGGTGTCTCCTCACAAACCTGCCATATAAAGAGGTTTCTGATGCTAAAGAATTCATGACATTCTTGTCTTGATATGTAGTCATTTCAAAGTCATTTAGTCATTGCCTGGATATTTAGTCATTTCAAAGCAAAAGGTTGCAGCTAAAGTGTGGTCAGTTTCCTCAATCCAGACTGTGGTTTTATGCAGACCTCATCATCACCAGTATGTAGAGGCAGTGAGGAAAGGGCACTAAGCTTGGAGTCAGCAGACCAAGACCTGAGTTCTGCTTTCACCGTTTGGTTATCATCCGATGTACAGAAAGTTGCTTCATTACTTTGAGCCTTAATCTCCTCTTCTGGCAAGTAGGAGAAATGATGTGGCATATATAAAAATGCTGTAAACTGGCAGATGATACAAAAGTGTGAAGAAGGGAGGGAAGAAACTTGCATTTATTGGATATCTATGATATGCTCCATGTTTTCACCTATTTTGTTATCTCACTTGAGATCAATGTTAACCTAGTCCCATTTTATAAATAGGAAACTAAGGATCAAGAAGAGTCATGTAACTTGCCTAAGGTCAGTTCAGTTTACCAAACAGCTGGGTAAACTTTGCCAGGTCCTTAGCTAGACAGTGAGGAAACAAAGGCAAATAAAACACAGG
>NW_012150508.1:788819-791211 GCF_000956105.1 Propithecus coquereli | reverse complement strand
TGCCAGGTGTTCATGTGGCTTTCATTCCTGTAAGCCCAGTTTTTCACTTTTTGCACCCTGAAGCAACAAATGTTTGGTAAAAATAATAGTGAATATTTAAGTGGATACTTTTTCAGGCACAGTGCTGAGTAAGCGTTTTATATGTATCATTTCACTGTATCTCATAATAATTCCACAGTATAGTGTGATTATCATCCTTTTTAAGGTTGTGGGAATTGGGGTTTAGAGAGGATGAGCCACTTACCCATTGAACCGGGACTTAAATCCAGGCCTATTTGGCAACAAAGGCTTTGTTCTTAACCACTGGGCTACTTGCTCCAGGCCTGTAGGATGGTGTTGTACACTTATTGGATCCATCTGTGCTCAGGCAGTGATGGAACCAGACAGTGCTTGGTTGCTAAGTTCTATTTTCTCCTTTATATCTGTAGACAGTCAAGATGGGCCTAAGTGTTATCTAGATCTGACTTTTAAACCTTTTTATTCTGAGTAGATACCGGTGGCAGTTAAATCACCTCCTGTGAGATAGAATTACAATGAAAGGAAGGATGAGGTGACTGTTTCTTCATCTTCCAGGGTCAACTTTAGAGCCTGCTTCCTCTAAACCCCCGCCTGAGCTTTCACCCCAGGGACCCTTAGATGTCATACCCACTTGGTGTTATTCTGACTTGTGGCATCCCATATGTATAGGTTACATATGGGAGAACAAGCTTTTCTAGAATCCTGGATTTTATACTGAGCTACCATACTCTCCTTTTCTCCCTTCCTTGCCATCAGTCGTTGTAAAGCCAGTAGCTTGAATCTGTTATGTAGACTATGTTGTATTTTGGTAACAAGGAAACCAATAAAGCATTTGTGGGAGGGAAGGCATCACATGCCCTGCAATGTTATACCATTTTCCTTCTGATGAATCCATTGTAATCAAGCTATTAATTTAATAATTTGTAAACACCTACTGAGACTGGACAGGAATCCTCAAAGGTTCGTTGGTGGGAGTGAGCAGAAGCTGCAATTGTTTCAGTGACACAAGGTAGGTAGCATTAGGCCTTGTGAGCACAGATGGGCGATTTCTGAAATTCTGCTAATAGACAGCCCTGTGTCCTCTCTCATTCTCACAGCTTGTTTCCTTCAAAGATCTTTTCTCCAGATTCTCTATTAATCCGGTGTGGCTAGAAGCTACTATAAAAACACATTAGCATTTGTATTCTGAAATATTTTACTGCAATAAACTTTTATTTTTCCCTAATAATGAATTATAAATTATGTAATTTCATTGATCATTGTCTTTCTTCATAGGCGTTCATTCTAGGTTTAAACTTACAATGAATTCGGTGAAAAATAAAAACTCAAGTGTTTGTGAAGGAAAGTACAGTTGTCATTCTCTGTGGACACATATCAGAAGTAGATAGAAAGAGAACCTCATATTCATTCTGATCAAAAGGACAAAAAAAAATTGGTCTAAATGAAGATCAGTATTAGAAATGATTGGTTTATGCTAACAAATTTTGGGGGCTGGGAATATTTATCAGCTAACTCCCTTCTGTTCCATCCCACATACGTTTCCAGGGTGATCTTGTTAAAATACAAATCAGGTAATGTTGCTTTCCTTCATAATCCTCCAGTAGCTGCCCATAAGGTTTAGAATTAAATTCAGACTCCATGAGGCCATCTCCTCTCTTTGCTACTCCATCACCCTCCCCTGCATTCAGTCTAGAGTGGACATTGTGGTGTCCAGTATGTGCTCTGTCCTGTGAAGTACAGCATCTGCCACTGGCTCTTCTGCTGACATCCCTTTCCTCAACTTCTCTGTGAATCTACCTGCCATGTTTCCTCCCAGCTGCATTTGCACCTGAGCCTTATGACCCCTGTCCATCTTTTAGGGCCAAGGCCACCATTCACCTGCCCTGGGAAACATTCTCTCAGCACCTTGGCACATTGGGTTACGCCTTTCCTTCTGTTCTTGTTATAGCTTATTGTATACCTCTACTTGCTACTCTCTGGCCTTTCCCTCTCCCCCCCTCTTCCATGTATTCTTGAGAACAGGGCCATTTATCTTGTTTGTCTTTGTGCTGTTAATGGCACATGTCACTCATAGCACACTGAGACCTGCCTTTTGCATGACATCACTGAAGATTCTGGTGGTGCATGGTCATGCTTTGCGGTACACAGGCTTTTTGAGCTTCTTCTGTTTCTCCCAGATGCTCATAGCATTGAATTTTCAACCTTTATATATGAATGGCTTCTAGACTAATGCTATGTGACCAAGTTTAATTCTTTTTATAATCTTTGGAAGGAAAGCTATCTTTTTAGGTCTACCTCCATGTGGATGTACATCAGATCACTCATTTTGGGAAGGAAGAGGGTATATTTTTCAAATTCTAGATTGTTTTATATT
>NW_012150508.1:776316-786559 GCF_000956105.1 Propithecus coquereli | reverse complement strand
GGCGCATGCCTGTAGTCCCAGCTACTCGGGAGGTTGAGGCAGAAGGATCCCTTGAGCCCAGGAGTCTGAGGTTGCTGTGAGCTAGCCCGACACCACGACACTCTAGCCCAGACAACAGAGCAAGACTCTGTCTCAAAAAAAAAAAAAAAAGAAAGAAATATCTAGAAGGTACCTAATAGTCTGGCAATTGAGGATACAATGGCATAAAAGATAGAGTCCTTGCTGTGGTTGAATTTACATTTAGTGGGAAGGAGGCAGACAGTAAACAAGTAAACAAATACATGAATAAGATGATTTTATACAGTGATAACTACTAAAGAAACTAAAGGAGGGTGATGTGTTCAAGAATGTCAGAAAGTGTAGGGGATGCACTGATCTGGGTTGTGACCTGGGTTTGGTTAACTCCACGGCCTGTGCTCTGTCTGCGGTGCCATCTTGCTTCTCGTGGAGCTGTGGCTCTCTGCCGTGCGGTTGTCCTCCTTTGGCCTGGTGAGCCACATGCTGTCTGGAAATACTGTCAACAAGGAGGTCATTTGCCAACTGAAACCAGCCCCTAGGGTTTACTTTACCTGACTCTGTACCAGAGGAAGGGTGGGGATGCAGGTAGAGCCACCTAGACCCAGCGAGGGCAGCTGTAGGTTTCAGCTGCCCTAAAATGAAGTGGGTTTTCTCATTCTTAGCATGAGATTACAATACTCCATTTAAACTTGAACTTGCCATCGTGAAGAAATCTTTTGGGCCCCATTCCCTTAAGTTACTACCTTCCTTCCAGTACTTTTGTCCTCTCTGGTGACGAGAGTTGGTGGTTTTGTTACTTCAGTTAAAAATGTAGTTTTTAATCAAAATAGATTTGGGTTAATCTATGAAATTTAGAAAACATAGGAAAAACTGAGATAAGGAAGAAAACAAAAGTCAATGTTCTTTTTTTAAATGAAAGAAGGTATTCCTGTTTTATGTTTTGTTACAATATGTTGTTGCTTAGAGTGATCGTAGAGCTCTATTGGGTTTCAAAGAGCTAGAAAACTAACTATCGAAAAATGGCAAGTGGGAATGAAAATATAAGGCTCCATCCATTCTTCTTGTTAATTGCCAATGAAAATAAAAGGAGGTAGTAGAGTATGTCTTGAGTGTAAGTGGAATCTAAATAGGGAGAACTAAAGCAATTTAAAGATTCTCACTGGAAATATTCATTTCTGGTCAACTTTGAGAAATGCCTTAAGAATAGTAAAATTAGTGCTGTTGGGATAATTGGACTTAGACCCCTTCCAACCAGGTGAATCTGCATTTTTCTCGGTGATAATATCTTTTTTCTTGGCCCTTTATAGCAGTGTAAGATCTAAAAACTTAAGAGGTCCCTCCAAACCATTAAATCTGTGTCCAGAAGGACTAAGCTATCCAGATGATTATCTCAACAGTCAGAGATTCTCTCTGGAAAATAGCGTTCTTACACCTTTTACAGAATATAAAAATTCAGCCAACTTCTTTCTGAATTCATTCTGAAAATATAAATGCTAGAAAACTTAGAAAGTAATTGCTAATACATACTAGAGTTCAAAGTACACACTCTTTAACTGACAGTATTTTATTTAATTCTTATAATAGTACAACAAGGAAGATGCTGTATCCCCTAATTGCAGAGGAAGACACTAAGGCTCTCACTCATTGAGTATTTTGCTTAAGATCACACAGCTAGTAAGAGGTCAAGCTGGAATTTGAATCCTAGTTGGTCTGATTTAACCAATGCTGATTTTTTTTCTGTTACCCTATCTATACCTGTTTTTTCACATCCCAGATAGGAAGTGCTACTGACTTTAGTTAATTCTTGAAGCACATCTACTATCTGACCACTTCTCATGACCTCCACTGCTGCCACTGTGATCTGAGCCACCATTATAGCTTGTCCTGGACATTTTGCGGTACCTTCCTCTCTGGCATCCCTACTCCTATCCTGGTTTATACCCCCTCCAGTCTACTTACAGCAGCCAAAGTGATCTTTTTAAAACAAAATCTTGTTATTTCACCCCTCTGCTAAAAATTCTCCTGTGGCTTCTCATCTCTTCCAGAGTGAAACCATGGATTCTTATGACCCACAATGTGCTGATTTCAAACTTGCACGTTATCTTGCCCCCTCCCCACCTGGCTACTTCTGTGGTCTCCTTGCAGTTCTGGAAACACCCTGAGCACACTCTCACCTCAGGGCCTTTGCACTTGCTGCTCCTTCAGTCCAAAAGGCTCTTGCCCCAGATATCCTTTTGGCTAACTCCTTCTCTTCATTCAGATCTTTGCTTCTGTGTCACCACATCGGAGAGACCTTTCTTGATGAACCCAACTGCAGACACAGCCTATGTCACCTCTGTCTGTTACCCAGGTTTATTTTTCTTCTTCCTTTTTGTCATCACCTGCCAATATTGTATGCATTTTTAATTATTTGTTTGTGGCCTGTGTGCCCATACTAAAATGTTAGCTCTGTAAGATTAGGGACTCTGTTTTTATTCATAGCTGTATTCCCAGTTCCTAAAACGTTCTAGTTGGTGCTTAGGAAATAATTTGTTGTTGAGTGAATGCTTTTTGTAAGATTATACTGTTTTCCTTAGTTTCTTGAATGTTAGCATACAAATTCCTCATGTTTGGAAGTAGGTCATTTATAGGATTATCCGTTAGCCAGCGTTTATCAAGGATCTTCTTTGTGCAGAGCACAATATTTTGAACTCCTTCATTTTGGACTTAGGTGCTAAGATTTATGCCTATTGTTATTACAGAGCGTTTTGTCATTGCTGTGTAAACACGGATCTCTGCAGCATCAGAACAATTCCTTTTTCTTAGCATTTTCTGGAAAGTCCTAGGGTGTCTACCAATTAGATAATCAAGGGCTTTTTTTGTGGAAAATTTCATTTCAAAGGTCTGCAAATACAGTAATGCAAACTCCAAAACTGGAATATACACGTATAATTATTCAGATTTGGGGAGGATATTAAGTCCTGAAATGGTAAATGAATACTCAGATTTAAGGAAATGAAATTTCCCTAATATATCTCATAGGAGCCCCAACCTCTGCCTTAAGAATGGGTTCTGCCTACACTGGTGAATTTAATGCTCATTAAAGGCAGATTAGACACTGTGTCTCGAATCCCATACTGTATAAATAGATGGGAGCCTGGTGTCTTCTGGATCTACATTTTCCCAAATCA
Organism: Propithecus coquereli; assembly: GCF_000956105.1. Taxonomy (NCBI): domain Eukaryota; kingdom Metazoa; phylum Chordata; class Mammalia; order Primates; family Indriidae; genus Propithecus; species Propithecus coquereli. The sequence goes on along the minus strand of NW_012150508.1, from coordinate 783,371 downwards.
TTATTGTGAGTTGTTCTGCCCATTTGTAAATTGAGAAAGCATGTTTAGTACACAGATGACCACCAATGAAAGATGCTCTACCATGTGAAGTTCCATTGTTTGATTCTTGAATATCCGCCATGCAGCTTTGGGCATCCTTCATCCCACTACTCCATGGAATTGATTCTTGTTCTGACTCAAGACCCCCTAAATTGTTTTATGAAGTCCAGATATCTAAGCAAGATGCTGCAGTGGGTGAGAAAAAAATACCAAGTTGTCTCCAGTGATTTTTCTTTTTTTAAATAGGCTGAGCAAGAACAAAGTACCAACAGCTTTATTTTATGAACTAATTAATTATTTTCAGTTTGGGATTCTAAATTTGAAGACCAGGACACTTGCCCCCATCTGTAGCTGTTTCTAAGCTAGTAATATTTGTAATGGCAACTTGTTGAGCTTGAGCAAATTGTAAAGGTTTGTTCTACCCAAAATGCTTCCTATAAAAGTATGACTGTCTTCTTGACTTGTTTCCCATAATGTTTTCCTGAGTAAGAAGGAGAAATAGATTAATTATTACTTGTTGGGGTTTGTTTAACAGTTTAAGGATGTACCTAGGTGACCTTTTGACATGTAAAATATTTCTTTATTTTTATGTAACTTGAAATATTCCTTTTTAAATTCTTGGCAAGTAGCAAGATCTATAAATTTGTATTTGTTTAAATAGATGATCTTGCTTAAGCTTCAGAGTATCTAAAATTTTCACTTAAACTTTCATATTATCAACTTCCTGATGTAATTAATTTTCTGGACCGTAGCAGTGGAAAGGGACCCCAATACTTCTTTAGTGCTGTCCATAATGAAGTGTTCTTTGGCAACTTCACTCAGTAGATATTCATTACGCCCCTGCTATGTACCAGCTACTGTTCTACGCACTGATGGTATAGTGGCGAATAAGATCATATCTTTATGTTGTTTGTGTTCTAGAAATTGACATTGTCCAGTGATTGGACTTCATTTTCTGTGCCGTTTTGCCTCCCTCCTGCCACGGCTGCACACATTTCTGATGTTTGAACCAGCCTGAACTACGTGCAGTTCCCTGAAAACATCATGCTCTTTTATGTCTCCTTTTTTTGGCTCCTGCTGTTCCCTCATTTGTTTACCTGGCAAACACTTCCACTTCATTTAAGATTAAGCTCAAAAGCTATTTCATCTCTACATCCTTCCCATCCTCTGCTAGGCCATGTTAACTGCCTTGATTTTAAACCATTCGAAAATAAATACCCTTTACAGAATAGAATTTACATTTCTTAGCTGGAAAAACATAACTGACTTGGAATTCCTGAGAGTATGCCTCCCTTTTCCCCACCTCCAGAGCCAGGGGCTTCTCTAAGCTGTCCACGGTTTAGCTGAATGATGACTTAACTTGTGGCACCATCAAGTGGTTCAGTCAGGTGGTGCAACTTAATTCCCCTACAAGGTCGAGGAGTCCAGTTTATGCCATGTATATATTAAAGGAGGGAGAAAGGATAGAAGAAAGGAACAAAGAATTATAATACAATTGAAAGAGTAATTATCAGACCATCTCTATCTCAGGAAGCTCAAACTTTACGATACTTAGCAGGCTTGCGATCTAGATATGGAAACGGTTTTCTAATCTTCACATTTTTGTGACCTTTAAACCTGAGTCATAGAGATGAGAAATGGTTTGCTTATGTTCTTTCATTATTTGAGACCAGAGTATATGTGTGTACTCTGTTGTGTTTTCATTGCTGCTCTGCTTTGGTTGGTGAACAAACTTTCCCTACCCATTGAACAGCCTCACTGCACTCTGCATTTCATACTTTTATGAGTCTGAGATCTCTCTTTGGTCTGTGCTCTCATGCTATATCCTTGCAGCAAAATGGTGTTAAAATTAAAGACCTTTTTGACAAAAAAATCTTTGCTTACTAAGTGAGGGATAAATGTACAGCAATCATTCCAATAAACAGATTTTCAAAAATCCAAGGTTACCTAATCAAAGTTGCCCCAGGTATTGAAGTATGTCATGACGTTAGTTTGCTTAGTGTGGGTTTGTGGCTGCAGGGACTGGGAAAGAGAAAGGTGGAAGATGATAGTGGTTAGGCCCTTGGGTTCTTGGTTCTAACTAGCAAGCTGAAGTTTCAGCCCACCTGTCAGGGATGGTGGGTTGTATTCCTTGACTCTTACTTGGAGTGGGAAAAATACAAAACACAAAATTGCAAAAACCCACACATACACAAAAATCCAAAGAGACATGGGAACACTCTGTCTAGGTCTCAGTAGGAAAGAAATACATTGTGTGGAACAGATCTCAATTTTGTTTCTACCTCTAGTAATGAAGTTTTTGATTTTGACCACCATGTGTTGGAACCAATCCTCTTCTTTAATAGAAGCATCATTGTAATTTATACCCTTTCCTTTCACGCATGTGAGATAAACAGAATATATTCACTCATTGATGAACTACCATGCCCAAGTTATTAATATTTCAGACTACAGAAGGGACCTCTCATATCATGACTCAGGACTCATTGTAATAGGATTTCCTTATATTCTATGTTGAATCACATCCAAAATATATAGCAAGGGACTGGTTCTTGCTCTGATGCCCATGCTGGTCTCAAACTCCTGGCCTCAGGCAATCCTCTTGCCTCAGCCTCCCAAAGTGCCAAGATGTAGGAGTAAGCCACCACACCCAGTCTGTTTCCATGTTGATATACTGTCTCCCTCTCAAAAAAAAAAAAAAAAAAAAAAAAAGAGGGGGGGTGGTTCTATCTTATCAATAGCAAAGTTTATAAAACTTGGAAGCAGAAAGAATAGTAAGTAATTAGGGAAGAAAAATAATAGCCCAAGGCTGAGAAAGTATCTATTTTAGAAGGACCAAGCTGATAGAACAAGCTTAATTAATCATAAATTATGAGAAAATTAATATTATCTATTTAGGAAGATAAAATGCCAAAAATCTACTTGATGGTTCTGTAGCAATATTCAGTGTAGTCAGGGTAGAAAGGGTATCCTATCTTGAATCTCTGCTCTCTAGATTTCTATTTAATTTGTGTTCCTTTTTAAAAAGGTTCAAAAAGGTGTATTTCTGGATTTTTTTGGTTTGTTTGTTTGTTTGTGAGACAGTCTTGCTCTGTCGTCACAGCTAGAGTATAGTAGCATCATCATAGCTTACTGCAACCTCAGACTCCTGGCCTCGGATGATCCTCCTGCCTCAGCCTCCTGAGTAGGTGAGACTGCAGGCGTGCACCACCATGCCCAGTTAATTTTTCCTATTTTTAGTAGAGGCAGGGTCTTACTCTTGCTCAGGCTGGTCTTGAACTTCTGACCTCAAGTGATCCTCCCTCCTCAGCTTCCCAAAGTGCTAGAATTACAGGCATGAGCCACCACGCCTGGCCTATTTCTGCTTATTTTTAATACTTATCCTAGTCTCAAATTCTGATTTATTGATAGATTGATTTGTTAGAATTTGGTTTAAGCTATCCTGTGTTCTGTCAAGCTGACTTTAGAGAGGTGCTTCTCTTTTCTTCTCTCTCTCTGAAGATACAAACATTAGGTTTCGTCAGGATGTTTCTACCACTAAGAGCAATCACACACCACTGTAAATTTTGAGTTTGTGGCCTTCCTAATCAGTGACATGTTTTTTTGGGGGGGCGGGTGTTGCCTTTCTAGTGTGTCCTGCCATACTTCGTAGCCACAAAAATGGCTAAAATCCGGAAGCCAACTTTTGATAAACCCTCTTCGGAGACGTTTGTGAAGTACGCAATTAAAACAGTAGGCTTGCAATCCCGGACCAATGGATACCCGATCCATTCTCTTATGGTACGTAAATCTTTAAGCCCCAAATCAGTACTTTCCGGTTTGGGGTTTTCTTTCCTATTAAGTCACAAAATAGTATGTGAGATATTAGCACATATACCTTATCTAGACATACTAACAAGGCATCTGTGTTTTATTTTAAACTGTACACTCAAGAACTTTAAAAATCTACCTATAAATAAAGCAGCAATATAATAAAATGTTAAATCATGCTTCAATTTGGCCCAAATTATAAGCTTTAATTACATATCTGTCCCTTTTTTTCCCCTAGGGCTCAATATTCTCAATCCTGCCTTCTTGGATTTATTTAAAAATAGTCGTGGGTGTCCACAAGTCCATACGGGCTCGCTTTCTGAAGAAAACCAAGAAGAACTAAGCATTGATAACTGCCTTGAGTAACTTGGCCACGTGCTCTACCTGTGCGTGTTCACCGCAAAGCACCCCACTGGTCTTTGAAATCTGCAGCTGTCTTTTGAATAGTTTCAATACTGACATGGCTAAATATTGTCTTAATTGGGAGGAAAACAGAAGTTGTTTTTAGGAGTTTCTGACATTTATTCTGGCTACTACTACGAGTAATTTTGAAGTTTAATATAAATGCTCATATCAAATGAATATAGAACTAATATTACCAAAAACACTTAATAGGACATGATGAGAGCCAATCACAGAATGATAGAGTCCAACATAAAACTCAACAGTTTTATCTGTTCCAAAATGCCATTGATCATTGTATTTTCTCTGAAACTGATTATAAACGTAATGTCTAGATATTCTTTTTCATTTTTAACACTTTGAGGGAATGGAGATTAATTGATTTGCTTGGGGGAGGACACACTACAATTTACAAAGATCTCTATAAAGTTTTCTAAAAGTATGTTCCAGCTGGTACATTTATATGGAACTATTCTTTCTCAAAGGTAGCTAATGATGTAAAAATAATTGTGAAATATAGAGTTATTTCTAACACATAAAGCCTACTAAACTATGCTTTCTTGTAATACACATTTCCTCTCAGTTTAAATGTACATAAATACTGAAAGCTGCCTGGTACTATGTATAAAGGTAAATGGACCGAAGTGTACCTCGAGACTGGCAGCTACCTACGGTGCCACGAAACCCTAACCCGAGAGTGACCTGCTTGGACTGCCAGCCGCCTTTGTTTCTGCACGGAACCAATACTGCTCACAAATGTGACACCGGCTATTCCTGTAAAAGTAATGATATCATAGAAATGGCATGCTATTGAATGAAAATACATTTCTTTGGTGCTTGAAATTAAGGCCATATTTATACTGGCTTAGTAAGACTGACTTTTATCCTGCTACATAATTTGTGTGGGGAAAGCACCAAAAAAGAATTCAGTACTATAGAAAATATGCAACACAGAAGGTTGGCTTTTACCTAGGCTATGGTTCCTAGGCTCTGAGTTTTAAGCACCAGTAAATTTATCAAAGAAATTTTTTTAATTGGGGCTTTTAAGTGTTCCTGGCTTTTAATTTTGCCAGCTAAGGACATAAAACAAAAACAGGAAAAAAACCCAAACTACCATCTGCTATCAGCATCATTATGTAAGAGAAAATATATTTTAGCACCAAAAATTAGCAAGAACATAATCTCAGAATGAAGGAATGTCATTTAAATTGAATAAATTTAGCTTTTTGAAAAACATATTATTTTCCTTTTTTCTTCTATCATTTTGTCGTAGAAATGGTGATACCGCAATGGCCTGTGCAGTATTTTATCTGCTTTCGCATGTTGGTTGGTTGATTGGTTGGTTGCTTGCTTGCTTTGGTGGTTGGTTTTGGTGGAGAGGTGGTAGATAGGGAGAGATTGGTTTGTGAGGATACAATATACTTTTTCTTTTATCGCAGTTAGAAAATACTTGTAATTCTGGCTAGAAAATCCCTTAGCAATTTTAAAACTTCTGGGCTATGGCTTTGATTGCTTCAACTTGGCAAGTATCCTCTTGTATTTGATACACCATGATCAAGATGATGACATGAACACGAAAAATCATGCTAAAGGAGAAAACAATATACTCCAAACCTTCAAAACAATGAAGCATGATGTTTAGACTTAACTTTATGTTGACTTGATTTTATGTTCTGATGTGTACTAGATAAGATTTGAACCCAGGCCGGGTGCAGTGGCTCACATCTGTAATCCTGGCACTCTGGAAGGCCGACAGGGGAGGATTGCTTGAGCTATTGGAGACCAGCCTGAGCAAGAGTGAGACCCCGACTCTACAAAAAATAGAAAAATTAGCCAGGCATCTTGGCTGCACCTGTAGTCCCAGCTACTCAGGAGGCTGAGGCCTGAGGATCCCTTGAGCCCAAGAGTTTGAGATTGCAATGATGCCACTGCTCTCTAGCCGGGATGACAGAGTGAGACTATGTCTAAAAAAAAAAAAAAAAAAAAAAAGGCAGCCTGGCACAGTGGCTCATGCCTGTAATCCCAGCACTTTGGGGTGCCAAGGTGGGAGAATCACTGGAGGCCCAGAGTTTAAGACCACTCTGGGCAACTTAGTGAGATCCTGTCTCTACAAAAAATAGTTAGCTGTGTGTGGTGGCACACACCTGTAGTCCTAGCAACTCAGAAGGCTGAGGCAGGAGGATCACTTGAGTCCAGGAGTTTAAGGCTTCAGTGAGTTGTGATCGCACCACTGCACTCCAGCCTGGGTGCCAGAGCGAGAACTTGTCTCTAAAAAGAAAGGAAAAAAGCCATGCACATACTCTGGGCATGGCACAAGGGCTGGATGGGAACTCAGGACTGATCCAGCAAACAAGAAAAGGAATTGGGGAAGGGGATGGGGATGGGGCCAGGGATCATTCCTTGAGAAGGGGACAGACCATATGAATGGGTTTCATTTTAAATTACTTTAAAAACACCTTACCAGGAAATTCTAACCCCAAACTAACTGGTTATTTTACTGAAAGTCTACTGTAATAGCACATAATCTGTATCTGTTTATTTCCCCTCTCAGGATACTAGCTCCAAACCCCTCTGAAATGTTTCCACAGAAACAAAGCACATCTTTGTCACAACCATAAATTAAATTCACTGCAGAAAAGATTAGAAATCTAACAGACTGTGCCAATGAAAGATACATAGTAACCTTCTACTCTCCCCTCACACATATCACAGGATGAATCAGTTACAACTTTTCCTGTTTTTCTTCTTTATTAATATATCCTTCCTGATTCCCACTCCACCCCACTCTTTGAGTTTTCCCTCAT
>NW_012150508.1:773354-776266 GCF_000956105.1 Propithecus coquereli | reverse complement strand
GCTGACCTCGCAGCATAGAAAGCTGTATTTTAATTTATTCTTTCATTGTCCTTTTGGTGAAATAGCACGGGGGAACATTAGAGGAATTGTCCTGCACACATAATGATTTGTAGCATTCTGATTTGCCCTTGTGCCAGTACCACATGTACTTGAAATAAATAAATAACTGCTAAAGAGATGATGGTATCCCTTTCCCCAACTGGTCCTGCCCTAAAGAGAGGAACTCTGAGTTCTCATGTGATGCTAATTGTATCACAATACCCTAGAACTGAACTTTATATAGAACGAACATTAATGCCAATGCCAATATCAGTGGTGCTGATTCAGTGTGGAAGAGATTTATTGTGACAGTACCTTATGGGAATGAAATGAGCTTAAGTTGGGCTATAATTTCTTAGCTTATTGATACCAAAAAATTATCCGAGATTTCGGTGGTTGGTCGTGCTTTCCTCTGTAGTTTGCCACTGTCAAAACAAATGATCAAAGCTTTCTTTTTTTACATATGTTGGAAATTAATTTAGTTTATAATTTTTTACTTTGTGATATTCTATTATTTTTAGATCAACATATTTATACCACTTGTGTCATGACACAAAACAGAAATATGGACAATTTAAATTCCCTTGTGGAAATGTAATTCTTCTTTGTATTGAGATGTATTTGGAGACATCTAGAAGTATAACAGTGTATCTAGCATGAACACAAACGTTAGATTTTAAAAATTTTGACTGGGTGCAGTGGTTAACTCCTGTAATCCTAGCACTCTGGAAGGCAGAGGCAGGAGAATCGCTTGAGGCCAGGAGTTTGAGACCATCCTGAGCAAGAGTGGGACCCCATCTCTACAAAAAGTAGAAAAAATTAGCCAGGTGTACTGGTGTGTGCCTGTAGTCCCAGCTACTTAGGAGGCTGAGGCAGGAGGATCACTTGAAACCAGGAGTTTGAGGTTGCAGTGAGCTATGTTGACTCCACTGCACTCTAGCCCAGGCAACAGAGCAAGTCTCTGTCTTAAAAAAAAAAAAAAAGAAAAAAAAAAAAACAATTTTATATTTTATGTACTCTGATACGCACTGAAGACCCAGCATCACTGATATTTCTGCCAAAAATTCATAACCTGAACATAGTTAAGAAGAAATATCAGAAAAGCCTAAATTCCAGAGTATTGTACAAAATTACCAGCCAGTCACAAGGTTCAAATTAAAGGAGACTAAAGAGATGTGACAACTAAATGAAATACATGATTCTGGATTGGATCCTGGTCAAGAAAACTTTTGGGAGGGGTGGCAGGGGAGAGGGTGACAGGGTCTCATTCTGTCAACCAGGCTGGAGTGCAGTGATATAATCAAAGCTCACTGCAGCCCTGAGCTCTTGGGCTCAAGTGATCCTCCTGCCTTAGCCTCCTGAGTAGCTGGGACTACAGGCACACACCACCTTGCCAGCTAATTTGCCTGTTTTTTGTATAGATGGCATTTTACTGTGTTATTCAGGCTGGTCTCAAACTCCTGACCTCAAGCAGTGCTCCCACTTCAGCCTCCCAAAGTGCTGAGATTACAGGCATGAACCACTGCACCAGCCAAGAAAATATGTTTTTTTTTTAACTTTTGCTTTGTAGGACATTTTTGAGACAATTGGTAAAATCTGTGTAAAGTCCGTAAATTAATGAGCATTGTATCAATGTGACTTCCTGATTTTGATAATTGTATCATGATTATTTAAGAAAAAGTCCTTGTTTTTTAGGAAATACATGCTGGAGTATTTAGGGATAAAGGAGCATTGTATATGCAAATGTCTTAGTCCATTTGTGTTGCTACAGTGGAATACTTGAGGCAGGGCAGTTTATAAAGAAAAAAGGTTCATTTGATCCACAGTTCTGTAGGCTGTACAAGAAGCATGGTGCCAGCGTCTTCTCGGCTTTTGGTGAAGTCCTCAGGCTGATTCCACTGATGGCAGAAGGCAAAGAAGAGCCAGCATGTGTAGAGATCACCTGGTGGAAGAGGAAGCAAGACGCGGGGGGTGGGGTGGGGGTTGTTGCCAAGCTCTTTTTAACCAGCTCTTGCAGGAACTAATAGAGCAAGAACTAACACATAACCTCGAGGAGGGCACCACGCTATTCACAAGAAATCCGCCCCATAACCAAACTCCTCCACCTTAGGCCATTAGGCCCCACCTCAAACTTTGGGGACCAAATTTCAGCATGAGGCTTGGGGGACCAACATCCAAACTATAGCAACAACTGAATCTCAAAAGATTCAGGAAAAAATTGTATAGAGAGGAAATGGTAGAATATTTGTGATAAAATGTTAACATCTGGAGAATCTAGGTGAAGGTATATGTGAATTCTCTGTACTGTTTTGCACATTTGCTGTAAATCTGAAATTATTTCAAAATACAAAGTTAAAAAATATCTTTTGTTATTGGTTCTAACTACTTGCATTGTAGTCAAAGAACATGTATGATATAGCTTGGGCAAATTGTAACCTTTCTCTGCCTCGGCTTTGCCATCTGAAAAATGGAAATAATAATAGCACCTGTCTCATAGACTGTTGTGAGTATAAATTAACACATTTAAATTACTAGAACCCATCCTGCCACAAAGTATAAATATATGTATGTATGTGTATGTATATGTATTTATGTTTACATACATATACAGATAAATGTTGTAGTAGGCTGGGTAATGGCCCCCCAAAACATCAGGTCCTAATCTCTGAACCCTGTAAGTGTGATTAAGTTAAGAATCTTGAGATGGGGAGATTTTCTTGGATTATCCAGGTGGGTTCTAAATCACACGTGTCCAGTAAGAGAAGCAGAGAGATTACAGACAGGAGAAGGCAATGTTACCAGGGAGCAGAGATTGGAGTGTTGCAGCCATAAGCCAAGGAATGCCAGCAGCCACAAGAAACTGGGAGAGGCAA